>NW_024070201.1:16630047-16646526 GCF_014754425.2 Oryx dammah
GAAAAACCTACAGCCCAGATTACCATACCCAGCAAGGATCTCATTCAGATATGAAGGAGAAATCAAAAGCTTTATAGACAAGCAAAAGCTGAGAAAATTCAGCATCACCAAATCAGCTCTTCAACAAATGCTAAAGGATCTTCTCTAGACAGGAAACAGAGAAAAAGTTTATAAAAATGAATCCAAAACAACAAAGTAAAAGTTAATGGGATTGTACTTATCAATAACTACCTTAAATGTAAATGGGTTAAATGCTCCAACCAAAAGACAGAAACTGGCCAATTGTATACAAAACAAAACCCTTATATATGCTGTCTACAAAAGACTTACCTCAAATCTAGTGACACATATAGACTGAAAGTGAGGGGCTGGAAAAAGATATTTCATGCAAATGAAGACCAGAAGAAAGCAGGAGTAGCAATACTCATATCAGATAAAATAGACTGAAATAAACACCATGATAAGAGACATAGAGGGACACTACATAATGATCAAGGGATCAATTCAAGAAGATAAAGCATTATAAATATATATGCACCAAACATAGGAGAGCCTCGGTACACAAGGCATACTAACAAGTATGGAAGGAGAAATAAACAGTAACACAATAGAGAGGGACGTTAATACCCTATTCATGTCTATGGACGGAAAAGGCAATGGCACCCTACTCCAGTACTCTTACCTGGAAAATCCCATGGATGGAGGAGCCTGGAAGGCTGCAGTCCATGGGGTCGTGAAGAGTCGAACACGACTGAGCGACTTCCTTTTCACTTTTCACTTTCATGCATTGGAGAAGGAAATGGCAACCTACTTCCGTGTTCTTGCCTGGAGAATCCCAGGGATGGGGGAGCCTGGTAGGCTGCAGTCTATGGGGTCACAGAGAGTCGGACATGACTGAAGTAACTTAGCGGCAGCAGCAGCATGCCTATGGATAGATCAACCAAAGAGAAAATTAGAAAGGAAACACAAGCTTTAAATGATACAATGGGCCAATTAGACCTAACTGATTTCTAGAGGGCATTTCACCCCAAAACAATGGATTTCACTTTTTCCTCAAGGGCACATTCCAAGCATCTTTTCTGATCACAATGCAGTAAGATTAGATATCAACTCTTGGAAAAAAAATCTATAAAAAACACAAACATATGGAGACTAAAAAACACACTTCTGAATAACCAATAGATCATGAAAGAAATCAAATAGGAAATCAAAATATGCATAGAAACAAATGATAATGAAAACATGACAACCCAAAACCTATGGGCTTCAGTAAAAGCAGTGCTAAGAGGGAGGTTGATAGCACAATCCTACCTCAGGAAACAAGAGAAACATCAAATAGCTAACCTAATTTTACACCTAAAGCAACTAGAAAAAGAACAAAACAACCCCCAAAGTTAGTAGAAGAAAATAAATCATAAAAATCAGAGCAGAAATAAATGAAAAAGAAATGAAGGAAACTATAGAAAGATCAACAAAGCTAAAAGTTAGTTCTTTCAGAAGATAGACAAAATAGACAAACCATTAGCCAGACCCATCAGTTTAAAAAAGCAAGAAGAATCAAATCAATAATTAGACATGAAAATGAAGAAATCACAACAGCCAACACAGAAATACACAAGATCATAAGAGATAATGAGCAATTATATGCCTGTAGAAAGGACAACTTGGAAGAAATGGACAAATTCTTAGAAAAATGTAACCTACCAAAAATGAACCAGGGAGAAATAGGAAATCTGAACAGGTCATTCTCAAGCACAGAAATCAAAGCCATAATCAAAAATCTTCCAACAAACAAAATCCCAGGACCAGATGGCTTCACATGTGAATTCTACAGAAATATTAGAGAAGAGCCAACACCTGTCCTACTCAAACTCTTCCAAAAAATTGCAGAGTAAGGAATACTCCCAAACTCATTCTATGAGGCCAACATCACCCTGATACCAAAACTAAATAAAGATGCCACATCCAAAAAAAAAAAAGTTCTACAGGCCAGTATCACTGGTGAACATAGATGCAAAAACTCTCAACAAAATTCTAGAAAACAGAATCCAACAACATATTAAAAGGATCATACATCATGAACAAGTGGGCTTTATTCCAGGGATGCAAGAATTCTTCAATATTTGCAAATCAATCGATTTTATCAACCATATTAACAAATTGAAAGATAAAAACCACAAGATTATCTCAATAGATGCAAAGAAAGCCTTTGACAAAATTCAACACCCATTTATGATAAAAATTCTCCAGAAAGCAGGCATAGAAGGAACATACTTCAACATAATAAAAGCCATATATGACACACCCACAGCAAACTATCCTCAATGGCAAAAAATTGAAATCATTTCCTCTAAAATCAGGAAAAAGGCAAGGATGCCCACTCTCACCACTACTGTTCAACATAGTTTTGGAAGTCCTAGCCACAACAGTCAGAGAAGAAAAGAAATAAAAGGAATCCAGATTGGAAAAGAAGTAAAACTCCCACTGTTGACATGATTCTCTACATAGAAAACCCTAAATTAGATACCACTAGAAAATTACTAGAGCAAATCAATGAATATAATAAAGTTGCAAGATATAAAATTAATATACAGAAATCCCTTATATTCCTATACACTAACAATGAAAAAAATAGAAAGAGAAATTAAGGGAAAATCCCATTCACCATTGCAATGAAAATAATAAAATACTTAGGAATAAATTTACCTAAAAAAACAAAAGACATATACAGAAAACTATAAAACACTGATGAAAGAAATCAAAGATGATGCAAATAGGTGGGGAAATATACCATGTTTGTAGATTGGAAGAATCAATATAGTGAAAATGAGTATACTACCTAAAGCAATCTATAAATTCAATGTAATACCTATCAAGCGACCCATGATATTTTTCACAAAACTAGAACAAATAATTTCACAATTTACATGGAAACACAAAAAACCTCGAATAACCAAAGCAATCTTGATAAAGAAGAATGGAACTGGAGGAATCAACCTTCCTGACTTCAGACTGTACTACAAAGCTACAGTCATCAAGATACTGGCACAAAGTGCCAAGATACTGACACATCAGGGTACTAGCACAAAGACAGAAGTATAGATTAGTGGAACAAAATATAAAGCCCAGAGATAAACCCACACCCTATGGACACCTTATCTTTGACAAAGGAGGCAAAAATATGCAATGGAGAAAAGACAATCTCTTTAGTAAGGAGTGCTGGGAAAACTGGTCAACCACATCTGAAAGAGTTAAACTAGAACACTTTCTAACACCATACATAAAAATAAACTCAAAATGGATTAAAGATCTAAGTGTAAGATCGCAACTCTTAGAGGAAAACATAGGCAGAACACTCTAACAGAAATCTCAGTAAGATCCTCTATGAATCACCTCCCAGAGTCATGAAATAAAAACAAAAATAAACAAATGGGACAAAATTAAACTTAAAAGCTTTTGCACAATTCATGTCAATGTATGGCAAAACCAATACAGTATTGTAAAGCAAAATAAAGTAAAAAAAAAAAAAAAAAACTTTTGCACAATGAAGGAAACTATAAGCAAGGTGAAAAGGCAGCCTTCAGAATGGGAGAAAATAATAGAAAACAAAACAATTGACTAAGACTAAATCTCCAAAATATACAAGCAGTTCATACAGCTCAATACCAGAAAAACAAACAACCCAATCAAAACGGGGGCCAAAGAACTGAACAGACATTTCTCCAAAGAAGACATACAGATAGCTAATAAAAACATGAAAAGATGTTCAACATTACTCATTATTAGAGAAATGGAAATCAAAACCACAATGAAGTATCATCTCATGCTGGTCAGAATCACCACCATCAAAAGTCTACAGACAATAAGTGCTGGAAAGGGTGTAGAAAAAAGGGAACCCTCTTACACTGTTCGTGGGAATTCAAGCTGATACAGCCACTATGGAGAACAGTGTGGAAATTCCTTAAAAAATTGGAAATAGAACTGCCATAAAACCCAGCAATCCCACTGCTGGGCATACACACTGAGGAAACCAGAAATGAAAGAAACACATGTACCCCAATGTTCACTGCAGCACTGTTTACAATAGCTAAGACATGAAAGCAACCCAGGTGTCCATTGGCAGATGAATGGATAAGGAAGTTGTGGTACAATGGAATATTACTCAGCTATAAAAGGGAATGCATTTGAGTTAGTTTTAATGAGGTGGATGAAACTGGAATATATTATACAGAGTAAAGTAAGTCAGAAAGAGAAACACATATACAATATATTAATGCATGTATATGGAATTTAGAAAGACGGTAATGATGACACTATATGCAAGACAGCAAAAGAGACACAGATGTAAAGACCAGATTTTTGGACTAAGTGAGAGAGGGTGAAGGTGGGATGACTTGAGAGAATAACATTGAAACATGTATATTACTATATGTAAAATAGATGACCAGTGCAAGTTCAATGCATGAAGCAGGGCACTCAAAGCTGGTGCTCTGCGACAACCCAGAGGGATGGGGTGGGAAGGGAAGTGGGTGGGGGAGTCAGGGTGCAGGACACATGTGCACCCATGTCTGATTCATATCAGTGTATGACAAAAATCATCACAATATTGTAAAGTAATCATCCTCAAATTTTAAAAGTTAATTAATTTAAAAAAAAAAAAAAACTTACTCCATTTTCCTGGCAGTCCAGTGGTTATGACTCTGCACTTTTCTTTTCTTTGGCCTGGGTTTAATCCCTTATCAGGGAACTAAGGTCCCACAAATGGCATGGTACTACCAAAATTAAATAAATAAGCCTTAGTCCATGTTTTACATCAATTCTTTTTCCTCTAGCAAAGGTCATATTTTGGTCAGTGAATTGTAAGGTTCTTGCTTCATTGTGAAAAAATTAGGAGATGAAGTGATAAGTAAGAAGTAGATTTCTTTCAAGAGAAACACACTCCATAGACAGCATCTGGGCCATCTCAGAAGGTAAAAGAGAGGTTTGAAATATTCCATAGTTAAATTTTATGGACTGGGTAATTTCATAAGCTAATGAGTGGGAAGATTATTCCAATTATTTTGGGGAAAGGGCAAGGATTTCCAGGAATTGGGCCACCACCCACTTTTTGTCCTTTCATGGTTGACCTCAGAACTGTCATGCTAATGTATTACACTAAAAAGATAAAGAGGCTCAAGGTCTATTGGAATTTGAGTTTTCTGCCATTTTGGAACCAGTTGGTTCTAACCAGGTTTTTTCATGTCCTACAGCTCTGACATTCTTTTAATGGTTATTCAAGCTCTCTTCCCTCCTGTTTCAATTTCAGTGGTGTTCTTTCAAATGGACTGAACTCCCATTATCTTGATATTTTTGATTCTGAGTTCATTTTCCCTTGGTGATGTACCCAAAGTGAGGAGCTGTGGCCCAGACTCTTGCTAGTACTATTCCTGGGGAGTTGGGGGGAGGAGCTAATTCACTCTTTGTACCTTCACAAGGTGACCCTGACATAATCTCTAGCTTGTTAGAGATGCTACATAAACTCCTCAAAAATCTCCCCTGGAAGATCTTTTTCTCTCTGTGGTGCAATTGTTCAGTCCTAAAGATGTGATATTGTGATATATAATAAGAAATACATATTCAGTCTTTATCCTTCTTTGCACAAGCTCTTAAAATTCTTAGAATTTCTTGAATGAAAATACTGATAAAAGAGAAAGGAGTGTCTTCTGTTATTCATAACAAACCCCTTTTTAGCCACACCTGAGTTTATCTTAATGAGATGACTCTTAGAAGTTGGGGACTGGTTGTCTGAAGAACCAACCAGTGATGAGAAAGCAGAACATTCAACCCCATTCTTTGACCTACGGGAGAAGGGGGAGGGTATGGAAATTGAGTTCACTCACCAATGGCAAATGATTTAGTCACTCATTCCTACATAACGAACCCTCCCCACATACTGTAACCAAAGTTCAGAGAGCTTTTGGGTTTGAGAACATGTGGAAGTGCTGAGGCCACCTTGAGTAAGCAATGAAATTGCCATGCCTCTTCCTACAAAACCTTGTCTTATGCACCTCTTACATCTGACTGCTCCTGAGTTGTATCCTTGTATAACAAATCAGTAATCTAGAATGTAACCTGTTTTCCTGAGTTTTGTGAGCCATTCAAACAAATTATCGAACCTGAGTAGGCTGTTGCTGTTAAGGGAACCCCTGTTTCATAGCTGGTCATTTAAATGCACAAGTGACAATCTGGGGTTTGTGATTGACATCTGAAGGAGCATGAGGGAAGTCTTGTGGGGATTGAGCCCTTTAGCTTGTAGGATCTGATGCTAGTTCCAGGGTAGATAGGATCATAAGTAAAGCATGAGTATAAATTAATACAGTAGTATAGAAAAACTGTGGTTTTTTGTTTGTTCTTTTAGAAGGAGATGGGAGAGAGTAGGGAATAAAGAGACTCAATACTCTGTCTGCATCATTGTTACCTGCTCCTCACGAGCCAGTCACCCTTCTGACCCTTGAAGTCCTGAACTAGAGCTGCTACATTTCTGTTTTACATTACAAAAGAGCCTTCAATGATCCACTGTGGGCAATGGATCAAAATTTCTCTCCCTTGTCCTACTGGAGCATGCTCTTCTATCCCATGCTGAGCTTTCCTTCCCATTGTTATTGTTGTTCAGTCTCTAAGTCATGTCTGACTTTTTGTGACCCCAGGGACTGCAGCACACCAGGCTTCACTGTCCTTCACTATCTCCCAGAGTTTGCTCAGACTCCTGTCAATTGAGTCAGTAGTACCATCCAACAACCTCATCCACTGTCATCCCCTTCTCCTCTTGCCCTCAATACTTCCCAGCATTAGGGTCTTTTCCAAAGAGTCAGCTCTTTGCATCAGGTGGCCAAAGTACTGGAACTTCAACTTCAGCACCACTCCTTCCAGTGAATATTCAGAGTTGATTTCCTTTAGAATTGACTGGTTTGATCTCCTTGGTGTCTAAGGGACTCTCAACAGTCTTCTCCAACACCTGGTATGGGAAGAAGTCTTTCTTCCCTTACCAGATCATAATCACCTTTTATTTCCCCAAGGATTTTATATGGGCTTCTCATGGATTTTGCTCCAGTACTTCGAATTTCAGTGCTTTTCTCTCATTTCTGTGATATGACTATGATTCAGTTATAAAAAGAGCCAACTACCCTGCTAATCCATTATTATGTCTAAAGCCAAAAGTAGCTTCTGCTCCTTATCAGCACTAAAGTCTCATTTGATCTTTTATTTTTGAAACTTTATATACAATAATTCTGTTTCTTCCATCTACTAGCCATTTGATAATGAGCAAATTAACTTTCTATAACCTCTGATTTTTTGTACCATCTCATGCAAGATAAGATGCAAATTTTTCTGTGAAATGTCTTGTACAAAGTAAATAGAGAGTAATTTAAAGGCAGCATAGTGTTAGCCCTTGCTGCTTAATGAACTATCCCAAATCTTGGGGGCTGAGGACAATCTGTTTTTTAAAAATCAACTCAGTAAATTTTAAAGATCTCATTAGTCTTATTCAATGATTCATGATCAGGCAACATCCACTCTAGCAGATGGAAAAGAACTGAGGAACTGTGCAAAATGAAAGACTTCTCTATTCAGAAGGAAGCAGGAACAAGGTAGATATAGTAGGCAAAAATCATATTGATTATGGTGATGTCACTGTAGTGTTTTATTAGGCAGATTACCCAACTAGTGCTGATCAGGCAACTGCTGATTAAGATTCCATTTCTGGAAGAGTTGAAACTATAAGTGAAGTCTCTGTTGATGACACAGAGCTTAACATAAGTGATTCCACTTGGGGCCTGTTTGCTTGTTTTCAACAAACCATAGTCTATTTAGCTCATGATTTTGTCGGTTGGTAATCTGGGCTGGACTCAGCTGAGTTCTTGGAATTGGCTACTGTCAGCTAGAATAAAGGTGTATTGGGAATTAAACTGCTGGGAATTTAAAAGGTAATGCCAGATCCAACAGCTCTTCAGAACAGCACAAGCCTACCCTAGAAATCAGAGAGGCACATTTTTCTGGGCCAGCAAGTGTGAGAAAGAGAGAAAGAACAGAACACTGGGCGACATGTTTCTCATCGACCAATAGGCTACCTCCAGCTTATTCACTTGGCAGCAAGAAAGTCTCTACAGTGAGAGCAGAAGTATGTGTGGTCTAGGCTTGGAACTGGCACAGTGTTTCTTCAATTGCATGTGACCAACCAAAGCAAGTTATAAAATCAGTCCAAACTCAAGGGCTGGAAAAGTACACTCCACTTCTTGATGGGCAGAACCACGAAGTCACATCCAAGGCCTTGGACACAGAGAGAAAAGCAATCTGCACCCATTTTTGCAATCCCCCACCATTGGTTCACACAATCTCTGGAGATTAATTGCCTGAGTTTGAAAGCTGGTTGTCACTTAATGATTGTGTGGCCTTGGACATTACTTGATCTTTCAGTGCCTCAGTTTCCTCATTTATTAAATGAGGATAATTGTCAGGAGCCACATTAGGCATTACTGACAAAATGGAGGCACGGCCCCAATCCCCTCTCCTCATCCCACAGGCATGGTCCCGGGATGAAGGAGTTAGTCTTGTGATTCTGACTTGTTCTTTCCTTCCTTCGGTTGAGTTGGCTGGAAACAATGTTAAGGTGCTTATTGTTCTTGAGAGGAGCATGAGAAAGCACAAAGCCTTCTGCAGTTGTGCCCAGAAAATAATCTATAAAGTAACCATTGACATTTGTTCAAGGATCTTTACAAAGAATATTCTAGGATGTAGGCCACATGTAGGCCACAAGCATGTAGGCCACAGCTTGAGGCCTTGGGAAGGATTGTTATCTGAGACCTGTTTGTGAGGGAAATGTTTATGGCAAAAGAAGTGTGCTGAATTTAGGGTTTAGGAATAATTAAGAATAGTTAGAAGCTAAAAATTTAAGGAATGTTGTAGTGTTAGCATATTTTACTATAGCTTATAGAGATTAGAGATTTTAGAGACATTAATAGCTAGAAGCCTTTTTAGGAGATAATGATCTTAAGATACTAGGGGCAAACAGGATTTAGAAAGATAAGAAATAAACTGAGGAATGTGGTATGAGTTACAATGTAATCACAAGTTAAGTATAGGAAGCATAAGAGGAAGTAGATAATAGTAAAGCTGATTCTGAGAGAATTGCTGAAGCAGGAACTCTGTTTGAAGGGCAACAGTGATTTCTGGAGACAATAAATCTGGGTTTGGGGGGGGACTGAAAATGTCAAACCTCCGACCTAATGCTTTTGTCAAAGTATAAAAGAAAACCTGAAGCTTGAAATAAACATGCAGTCCTGCACCTTGAGTCAGAGGCTACATCATTCTCCACCGACACCGCTCATCCCTTCAGGCTGATTCCCTGGCTGCTGGAGCTGGACTCCAGCAGATAATTATAGCACATCATTTTGCTAACAAAGGTCCATGTAATCAAAGCTACGGTTTTTCCAGTAGTTATGTACAGAAGTGAGAGTTGGACCATAACGAAGACTGAACACCAAAGAATTGATGTTTTCGAATTGTGACACTGAAAAAGGCTCTTGAGAGACCCTTAGACTGGAAGGAGATCAAACCAGTCAATCCTAAAGGAAATCAACCCTGAATATTCACTGGATATTGAACAATCCTGAATATTCATTGATGCTGAAGCTGGAGCTCTAATACTTTGGCCACCTGATGTGAAAAGCTGATTCATTGGAAAAGATTCTGGTGCTGGGAAAGATTGAGGGCAGGAGGAGAAAGGGCAACAGAGGATGAGATTGTTGGATGACATCACTTACTCAATGGACATGAGTTTGAGCAAACTCTGGGAAATGGTGAAGGATAGGGAAGCCTGGTGTGCTGCAGTCCATGGGCTGCAAAGAGTCAGACACAATTCAGTAACTGAACAACAACAATAGCATATATCTCATAGGGATATTGTGAATTAAATTAGCTGATGTTTTTAAAGTGCTTAAAGCAGAGCCTGCCACAGGCCTATATGTACTTTTCTTTTGTTTTAAAGTTTTTCTTCCCCTTGCCTCTCTCTACCACCTTGCCTGTGCTTATCTTGTTTCCTCTTAGACAAGAGATCAATCTCTATCATCCTCCTTTCCCTCATCAAAATTCCACCCATCCCTCAGAAGCTCTGCTAAAAAACAGCACCCTCCCTTTTTCCTTTTAAGTGGCTTTACTTTTTGCCCCTTTGCATTCCAACATCACTCTTTAATAGCAGTTGTCACATTCTGCCTTCTAGAGATTATATGTTTATTCATCCCAAAACAGTAATGAACTCCTCCAAGCTCCAGGCCCAGAATAAAGGGTGATGAACAAGATTTGTAAAGTCTCTGGGCTTACTGTACTACAGAAGAGGAGAGAATTGTGGATATATTTATCACATTCGTTTCTTCATCTTTCACAAACAGTAGTTACTCAAAAGCTGTTAATTGAATCAAAATATATTGAATTGAATTAAATTGAATCTAATGTTACCAAATTGACATTGTTTAGGTCACTAGTTAGCTTTCTTTTTGATTGCTTATGCCCAGGAAAAGAGCTAGATTGCCTTTAATCCTTCAATAATGTCCTTTGCCAAAACATCTCCACAAGCTTTCCCTACTTAGTCACTGAAATTAAGACAGACATTCTCTTCAAAAGGATTAGCTTCCAAAGAAAGGGTCACTTGTATCTCTCCATAGAGTCTATGTGAACAACAACACTTATCTTCCCCTTGTGCTACTTCCTGTAAGAAGAAACTTGTGTCCACAAATCAGTATTATAATAGACCATGAAGTTAGGTAGAACTCTTACTCCAAAAATGCCCCTGTGCCCTGAATCACAGAGTATTTTTATGGTACTAAGCTTGTACGAGTGGCTTGAGAAGTCACTGTGGTGGAAGATAAAAACAAAGTAAATCACAAAATATTATCTAAAGAAATCTGTAATATTCTGATTTTTCCTGTGACAGCAACTTTTTAAAATTTATTTATTTTGTTTGGAGGCTAATTACTTTACAGTATTGTAGTGGTTTTTGCCAAACATCAACATGAATCTTAAAAATAGAAATTATCCAATTCTTTCAGAATATTTTTTCTCATTTTTCATGAGTTGGGCTGGGAGGGCCTTAAGCACACATATGGTTATGAATTTAATACCCCAAAATGGAGCCAGGTGTTGTTATTACTCATATTTAACAAAACAAAGCAAAAGAAACCCAAGAAAGGCTGGGATTCTGAAGGTGTGGATTGATGTGTTATCTCCTCACAGACAAAGCTGCTATGGGGAATAAAAATTCCCAGGAGAGTCTGATCAAGGTCTCTGGTAGATGGAATCTCAAACTAAGGCATCATCCAGAGTATCCTGGGTTAGAGGGTGTTAGTTCTTGCCTAATTGCCATGGAGCAAGAATTAAGCTGGTTTGGGGGCTTGGGAAGGAGGCAAGACTGTAAATCCATCTATTGTGTCTGGAATAGAGGTGGGGAGAGAGTGAGAAAGAAATGGCAAGTAGATTATTCCTTCTACAGAAGGCAGATTTTCGGTTTGACCAATGGATGGTAAAAGAAATCTAAATGCAGTCTTATAAATCTTTAAGAATCGTAGAAGCTTGATGTCTGCAGAGTAACTCGGGGGAATGTGGAGCCTCCAAAGTAATACAGACTTAATCAGATAAATACCTTCTGACCAGTTATTCATTATCAGGATGTCAGTAACAGGATTCAGTTGAACAAAGTCCCATAGGTCTCTTGTTCCTGTGTACCTCCAGTATTTATTTTCCGAAATTTTCATTTAAACGTCGCCATCTAGTGTTCAGCTCTCTGATTTACCAGGTCTCACGTTATCCATTCAAGCACTGTTCAACTCTTGTTCAGTTTCTCAGTGGTGTCCAGCTCTTCCTGATCCTACGGACTGCAGCATACCAGGCTTCCCTGTCCTTCACTATCTCCCGGAGTTTGCTCAGGCCTATGTCCATTGAGTGAATGATGCCATCCAACCATCTCATCTTCTGTTGTCCCCTTCTCCTCCTGCTCTCAGTCTTTTCTGGCATCAGTGTCTTTTCCAATGAGTTGGCTCTTCACATCAGGTGGCTAAAGTATTGAAGCTTTAGCTTCAGCAGTAGTCCTTCCAATGAATATTCAAGGTTGATTTCCTTTAGGATAGACTGGTTTGATCTCCTTGCTGTCCAAGGGTCTCTCAAGAGTCCTCTCCAATGCTACAGTTTGAAAGCATCAATTCTTCGGTGCTCAGCCTTCTTTATAGTCCAATTCTCATATCCATACATGATGACTACTGGAAAAATCACAGCTTTGACTATGTGGACCTTTGTCAGCAAAGTGATGTCTCTCCTTTTTAATAACCTGTCTAGGTTTATCATAGCTTTTCCTCCAAGGAACAAGCATCTTTTAATTTCATGGTTGTGGTCACCATCTGCAGTGATTTTGGAGCCCAAGAAAATAAAGTCTGTCACTGTTTCTCCATTGTTTCCCCATCTATTTACCCTGAAGTGATGAGACCAGATGCCATGATCTTTGTTTTTTGAATGTTGAGTTTTAAGCTAGCTTTTTCACTCTCCTCTTTCACTTTCATCAAGAAGCTCTTTAGTTCTTCTTTGCTTTCTGCCATAAGGGTGATGTCATCTGCATATCTGAGGTTATTGCTATTTCTCCCGGCAATCTTGATTCCAGCTTGAGCTTCATCCAATCCTGCATTATGCATGATGTACTCTGCATGTAAGTTAAATAAGCAAGGTGACACTATACAGCCTTGATGTACTCCTGCCCCAATTTGGAACCAGTTCACTGTTCCATGACCAGTTCTAACTGTTGCTTCTTGACCTGCATACAGGTTTCTCAAGAGGCAAGTAAGGTGTTTGGCATTCCCATCTCTTGAAGAATTTTCCACAGTTTGTTGTGATCCACACAGTCAAATGTTTTAGTATAGCCAATGAAGTAGAAGCAGATGTTTTACAATTTCCTTGTATTTCCTATGATCCAACGGATCTTGGCAATTTGATCTCTGGTTCTTCTGCCTTTTCGAAATCCAGCTTGAACATCTGGAAGTTCTTGGTTCACATACTGTTGAAGCTTAGCTTGAAGGATTTTGAGCTTGACCTTGCTAGCATGTGAAATGGGTTCCATTGTGTGGTTGTTTGGACCTTCTTTGGCATTGCCCTTCTTTGGAATTAGAATGAAAACTGACCTTTTACAGTTCTGTGGCCACCTCTGAGTTTTCCAAATTGCTGGCATATTAAGTGCAGCACTTTCACAGCATCATCTTTTAGGATTTGCAATAGCTCAACTAGAATTCCATCACTTCCACTAGCTTTGTTCATAGTAATGCTTCCTTAGGCCCACTTGACTTCATACTCCAGGATGTTTGGATCTAGCCATCATGGTTATCCAGGTTATTAAGACCTTTTTTGGTACTTCTGTGTATTCTTGTCACCTCTTCTTAATCTCTTCTGCTTCACCTCTTAGGAAGATCAATATTCTCTACCTTAGAAAGATCTATGACATCTTGTTGAGTGGAAAAAAAAAAAAGAAAATTTAAATTGTACTATATAACTATGTACTATGTAGTTCCACGGGCTTCCCAGGTTGATCAGTGGTAAAGAATCCACCTGCAATGCAGGAGACACAGGAAACTTGGGTTCAATCCTTGGAAGATCCCCTGGAGGAGGGCATGATCACTCTCTCCAGTATTCTTGCGTGGAGAATTCCATAGACTGAGAAGCCTGGTGGGCTATAGTCCAATAGGTCGCAAAGAGCCAGACACAACTGAACAACTATACATGCATGCATGCATGTGTGCAAACTTTAATCATACATCCATATACATAAAAATCTAGAAAAATATTCTTCAAGTTATTGATGATATCTCTGGTTGCTAGGATGTGGGGCAATTTTTTGTGATTCCCTTATTCTTATCTTTATCCGTTTTCATAACAGTAATGAATCATTTGTGTTAATAAAAGTAAAATTTATTTTAAAAGACCAAATGAGGGGAATTCCATGGCAGCCCACTGATTAAGAATCCACCTTCCAATGCAAGGACTCAGGTGTGATCCATGGTCATCAAACTAAGATCACACATGCCATAGGACTACTAACCCCACTCTCTGGAGCCCACGTGCTGGACCAAAGAGCCTGCACTCCACAAAGATCCCGCATGCTGCAACTAAGTCCTGACTCAGCCAAGCAAATAAAATAAATATTCTTCTTAAAAAAAAAAAAGACCAAATAAGCCCCCAGGATGAAAATCCACCCAAAAAAGATTATTTTCTAGAGTTAAATAAATTCACCAGAAATTTATTGAGCATCAACTAAGCACCAGCGGCTGACTGACCGGCGCACGAAGCTCAGGCGGCTGCGACTGACCGGCGCACGAAGCGTGGCCGAGAGGAGCTACCCCACGTCCGAGGAAGGGGCAGAAGCCCAGAGGACCCCATATCCGGAGGGCGGCGGCCAAGAGGAGTTACCCCAGACCCAAAGACGGGGCAGTAGCTGAGAGTGCCAGGCTGTGATGGCACAGGAACGGCCGAGAGGAGCTACTCTGCATCCGAGGTAAGGGGCGGCGGCTGGGAGTAGCCACCCTGCGTGCAAGGTCGGGGTGGGGACAGCCGAGAGGAGCCACCCCACGTCCGAGGCCAGGGTCGGCAGCCGGGAGGAGCCACACCACATCCAAGGAGTGGTGGCTGCAGGGGCACAGGAGGGCCTATAGGAGCTATCCCATGTTGAAGGTCAGGAAGGGCAACGGTGAGGAGATATCCCTCATCCAAGGTAAGGAGCAGCAGCTGCACTTTGCCAAAGCAGCCGTGAAGAGACACCCTACGCCCAAGGTAAGAGAAACCCAAGTAAGATGGTAGGTGTTGCAAGAGGGCATCAGAGGGCAGACACACTGAAAGCATACTCACAGAAAACATCAATCTAATCACACTAGGACCACAGCCTTGTCTAACTCAGTGAAACTAAATCATGCTCACGGGGCAATCCAAGACGGGCGGGTCATGGTGGAGAGGTCTGACACAATGTGGTCCACTGGAGAAGGGAATGGCAAACCACTTCAGTATTCTTACCTTGAGAACACCATGAACAGTGTGAAAAGGCAAAATGATAGGAAACTGAAAGAGGAACTCCCCAGGTCAGTAGGTGCCCAATATGCTACTGGAGATCAGTGGAGAAATAACTCCAGAAAGAATGAAGGGATTGAGCCAAAGAAAAACAGTACCCAGCTGTGGATGTGACTGGTGATAGAAACAAGATCCAATGCTGTAAAGAGCAATATTGCATAGGAACCTGGAATGTCAGGTCCATGAATCAAGGCAAATTGGAAGTGGTCAAACAAGAGATGGCAAGAGTGAATGTCGACATTCTAGGAATCAGCGAACTAAAATGGACTGGAATGGGTGAATTTAACTCAGATGACCCTTATATCTACTACTGCGGGCAGGAATCCCTTAGAAGAAATGGAGTAGCCATCATGGTCACAAAAGAGTCCGAAATGCAGTACTTGGATGCAATCCCCAAAACGACAGAATGATCTCTGTTCGTCTCCAAGGCAAACCATTCAATATCATGGTAATCCAAGTCTATGCCCCAACCAGTAATGCTGAAGAAGCTGAAGTGGAATGGTTCTATGAAGACCTCCAAGACCTTTTAGAACTAACACCCCCAAAAGATGTCCTTTTCATTATAGGGGACTGGAATGCAAAAGTAGGAAGTCAGGAAACACCTGGAGTAACAGGCGAATTTGGCCTTGGAATATGGAATGAAGCAGGGCAAAGACTAATAGAGTTTTGCCAAGAAAATGCACTGGTCATAGCAAACACCGTCTTCCAACAACACAAGAGAAGACTCTACACATGGACATCACCAGATGGTCAACACCGAAATCAGATTGATTATGTTCTTTGCAGACAAAGATGGAGAAACTCTATACAGTCAACAAAAACAAGATCAGGAGCTGACTGTGGCTTAGATCATGAACTCCTTATTACCAAATTCAGACTTAAATTGAAGAAAGTAGGGAAAACCGCTAGACCATTCAGGTATGACCTAAATCAAATCCCTTATGATTATACTGCGGAAGTGAGAAATAGATTTAAGGGGCTAGATCTGATAGATAGAGTACCTGATGAACTATGGACTGAGGTTCATGACATTGTACAGGAGAAAGGGATCAAGACCATCCCCATGGAAAAGAAATGCAAAAAAGCAAAATGGCAAATGGCTGTCTGGGGAGGCCTTACAAATAGCTGTGAAAAGAAGAGAAGCAAAAAGCAAAGGTGAAAAGGAAAGATATAAGCATCTGAATGCAAAGTTCCAAAGAATAGCAACGAGAGATAAGAAAGCCTTCTTCAGTGATCAATGCAAAGAAATAGAGGAAAAGAACAGAATGGGAAAGACTAGAGATCTCTTCAAGAAAATTAGAGATACCAAGGGAACATTTCATGCAAAGATGGGCTCGATAAAGGACAGAAATGGTA
>NW_024070201.1:16646536-16692548 GCF_014754425.2 Oryx dammah
GTTGGCTGAAAGTTGGGGTAGCTGTGACACTTTCTTAATATAAGGCAATAATAAGGTTTGCTGCATCAGCTGACTCTTACTTTCATGAAAAGTTTCTCTACAGCTTGCAATGCTGTTTGATAACATTTTACTCACAGTAGATCTTGTTTTAAAAAGACCACTAAAAAGAATCAGCCTGTCTTTTGAAAATTTGAAGTCAGGCAATGACTTCTCCTCTTTAGCTATGAAAGTCCTAGCAGGCATCTTCTTCCAGTAGAAGCCTCTTTCATCTACACTGAAAATCTGTTTCGAGGAACCACCATATTAATTATCTTAGCTAGATCCTTTGGATAACTGTGCAGCTCTTATATATATATCAGCACTTACTGATTCATCTTGCACTTTCATGTTATGGGGATGACTTCTTAGCTTAAACCTCAGGAACAACCTCTGCCAACTTCACACTTTTCCTCTGCAGCTTTCTGACCTGTCTCAACCTTCATAGAGTCAAAAAGAGTAGGACCTTCCCCTGGACCTGGCTGTGGTTTAAGAGAATGTTGTAACTAGTTTGATCTTCTATCCAGACCACTAAAATTTTCTGTATGTCAGCAACACTGCTATTTCACTTTTTTTTTTTTTTTTAATTACTCATGTGGTCACTGGTGTAGTACTTATAATTTCCTTCAAGAACCTTTCCTTCACATTCACAACTTAGCTAAATGGCACAAGAAGCCTAGTTTTTTTTCCTGCTTTCAACATCCTTTCCTCACTAAGTTTAATCATGTCTAGCTTTTGATTTAAAGTGAGAGACATGTGACTCTTCCTTTCACTTGAAGACTTAGAGGCCACTGTAGAGTTATTAATAGACCAAATTTCAATATTGTGTCTCAGGGAATAGTGAGGCTGAGGGAGAGGGACAAGGAAACGGCTGGTTGATGAAAGAATCAAAACACTCACAACATTTATCCAATTAAGTTTACTGTCTTATATGGGCACAGTTTGTGGCTCCTGAAAAACTATAATAGTAATATCAAAGATGACTGATCACAGATCACCATGACAAATATATAATAATGGAAAAGCATAAAATGTTGCGAGAATTACCAAAATGTGACACAGTCATGAAGCGAACAAATGTTGGAGAAAATGGCGCTGATAGACTTCCTCAGGGTTTCCACAAAACTTCAATTTGTAAAAATTGTGATATCAGCAAAACACAACAAAGCCAAACACAGTTAAATGAGGCATGTCCGTATGTTTAATCCAACAACTGGCTGAAGAAAATGAACTTTTACAGGAATGGCTCTAGATATGTGTCAGGGGTAAGGGTATATTTCCTAAACTGTTGCAATCAATCTTATCAACAACTGCAATTTCTGGAAAAATATTAATAAGATGGGGGTAGGATGGGGAGACAGCGGGGCAGGGGGATACATAGGAGTTGGTGATAGTGATAATACTGGTGACAGTGGTGTGGTGTGTGTCTGTGCCTTCATGTAAAGGTGTAGGCACTGGACTGTGAATTGTGTGTGAAAATGAAAGTGTTAGTTGTTCAGTCAGGTCTGAGTCTCTGCAACCCTATGGACTGTAGCCTGCCAGGCTCCTCTGTCCATGGAATTCTCCACATAAGAATACTGGAATGGTTTGCCATGCCCTTCCCCAGGGTATTTTCCTGACCCAGGGATCAAACCCAGGTCTCCTGCACTGCAGGCAAATTCTTTGCCGTCAGATGCAGTGGTCTGGTCTCCTGCACTACAGGCAGATGCACTGAACTAGCAGGCTTTTATCAAGACCAAGGTGGGGATAAGGTCCACAAGGCCAAAGTCAGAATATGAATCTGAAAGAATGTGAAACACTCAGGCAAAAATGGAAAAGCACCATCAACAACAGAAAAAAAGCAACTTCTGAGGTCATGGAAAGTGGGACTCCAGAATCCTGTCACTAGCTCTGCAAATCCTCTAAATCTCACTTGGTGTATAGAGTCCAGCCTCCTCACTGGGCAAGCAGTGAAGAAGAGCTGATTGAATGATAATTCTATAGGGGTACGACCTGCATGCTTGTTATGGTAGTTGGAACAAATAATTATTCAAATGGCCTATGTTTTTTATCGGCATCATTTCTCTTCCCAATTTTCTTTTCTAAAGTGTCTGCACTGCACTTTAAAATTGCTAAAAGAGGGCAATATTTAAACTAAGAATTAAGTGCATGAAGAAACTTGGGGACAAACATTTCTACAGGTAAAATTTTGCTAAAGAGGTTTTATTCCTCTGACATACCACATATATATTGCAAGATTTTTCAAAACACTTTTTATTTAAAAAATACTATTGAAGAACTGCATGTTTAGTATTACCCAATTTCCTCATAAATCTCGTCTTTTTTTTTTTCCTCATAAATCTCTTCTTTTAATAAGCTAAGTGGCTATCTGTTAAATTTCTCTGATTTATTGGTCTGTTTGGAGAGCTGAAGATATGTCCAGATACTAAGTGATTAAATGTGGATGAAAATGGTACATCACCATAATGACAGAAAAAAGAATCGTGACTAGGCATACAGAAGACCTCACAGAAATGCATGTTGAGAGCTTCTTAAAAGGGCAGGCTCCAGAGCCACATAGAAAACTGAACCATCAAGCTAGTTTTTAGAGGAAAATCTTCCTGGTTCCTCCCATTTGAGGTGCATTCACATTCACTGACTCAGCAGTTCCACGGGGATCACATACAGCCCGCTCAGAATTCACTGTTTCAAGTAGTAGGAATTTCAGTGAAACTGAAAGGAATCTTAGATTCTGTTTTCACTTTAGCCACCAAACTATGTGACCCATAAAGGACATTTCAACTTTTCTGAGATGTGCATTCTTCAGCTGTTAATCAAAGGCAATCCTTGCTGAGGACAGTCATCAAGATCCTCTCTTTTAAAACACTTTGATTTAACAGAACATGATGGTGGCGCTACAAAAGATTGTTTAATGTCACAGGTCTTTTTCCTAATTGTTAAAGCGCCACCTGTTGGAAATGCTGATATTACATTCGAATACTCTGAAACACATATCAGAAAGGTAAGAAATGTTAAGTGCTCATCCACAAAATGGGCTTCCCAGGTGGCTCAGTGGGTAAAGAATCTGCCTGCAGGAGAGCAGGAGACTCGGGTTTGAAACCTGGGTCGGGAAGATCCCCTGGAGAAGGTCATGACAACCCACTCCAGTATTCTTGCCTGGAGAATCCCATAGACAGAGGAGCCTGGCAGGCTACATACAGTCCATTGGGTTGCAAAGAGTCAGACATGACTGAAGTGACTGAGCACAGCACATCCAAAAAAAGAGAATCTAAATTCAAAAGGCAAATAATGAAAATGGTACCAGCAAAACACTCTCTTCTGACAGTGTTACCACAGTCCAATTGCACAATTTATTACTATATAACACTAAAGATCTAGAAACTCTATTATACTATTCAGCAGGAATTTTTTTAATGACATGAATATCTACAAAAAATATAGAAAAATCAATATTGCTTTAATAGACTGAGAAAGAATTTATAGGAGGTTCTCAGCTTAAGAATGTGTTGTGTTTTAAAAGCTTGTGTGTAAGCCAGATATTTGAAAACACATCTTCCATGAAAGTGGCATTATATAAGCTAGTTAAACTGACAGTCTTCACAACTTACTTAAACCAGGAAGCACAGCCTTGTGTGTGTGTGTGTGTGTGAAGTCACTTCGGCCATGTCCAACTCTTTGCGACCCCATGGATCGTAGACCACTAGGTTCCTCTGTCCATGGAATTCTCTAGGCAAGAATACTGGAGTGGGTTGCCATGCCTTCCTCCAGGGGATCCTCCCAACCCAGGGATCAAACCCGTGTCTCTTGAGGCTCCTGTACTGCAGGCAATTCTTTACCGAAGCTCCTCCTTATATACACAGCCTTGCAGTATAATTATATAGTTTTTGAGTGTCATTCATAGCATTGCTTCTTTGGACTCTGAATTGTAATGTGAGATGCCTAGACTGGAACTCCTCTGCCCCTTTCCAAAGGGAGCAAGCAAGGAAGAACACCAGGATTAAGGGCAACAGGTAAAAAAAGAGCAGGGTAGGATAATTTACTCCCTACAGACATCAAGAGCCTCTTGATAAGGGTGAAAGAGGAGAGTGAAAAACCCGGCTTAAAACTCAATATTCAAAAAACTATGATCACGGCATCCAGACCCATCACGTCATGGCAAATAGATGGGGAAAAAGTGAAAACAGTGGCAGATTTTATTTTCTTGGGCTCAAAAATCACTGTGGATGGTGACTGCAGCCATGAAATTAAAAGACACTTGCTCCTTGGAAGAAAAGCTATGACAAATGTAAGACAGCACATTAAAAAACAGAGATACCATTTTGCTGACAAAGGTCCATATAGTCAAAGCTATGGTTTTCCAGTAGCTGTGTACGGATATGAGAGTTGGACTGTAAAGAAGGCTGAGCACCGAAGAATTGATGCTTTCAAATTATGATGCTGGAAAAGATTCTCATCCCTTAGACTGCAAGATCAAACCAGTCAATCCTAAAGGAAATCAACTCTGAATACTCATTGGAAAGACTGATGCTGAAGCTGAAGCTCCAATACTTTGGCCACCTGATGTGAAGAGCTGACTCTTTGGAAAAGATGGGAAAGGTTGAGGACAGGAGAAGATGATGTCAACCTCGAATGAGATGGGTGGGTGGTATTACCGACTCAGTGGACATGAGTTTGAGCAAACTTCGGGAGATATGGAAGGACCAGGAAGCCTGGTGTGCTGCAGTCCATGGGGTCACACAAAGAGTTGGATACAACTTAGCAACTGAACAACAGACATGTATCTGTATAAAAGGCCTTTAGATCAGACTCTCCTTAAATGTTCTGAACTGGGACCAAAGACAAAGTTCACTAATCTCACTTCACTCAAGAAGTGAGATGACCAAAGGACTAGAAAGATGATAAAAAGCTGTTGACATGGAAGAGCTCAACCTGTGGTGAAAAGGGACAAGTAAATGACAAGCACCTCAATTCACTAAGTGTTATAAGGAAGATATGAATAAGCAAGGGCCCCTGGGAACATAAAGAAGGGGGAGACCAGCCTAGACAGCCTAAAAAAGGCTTCATAGTAGCACAGATTCATTTGAGCTCTGACTCAGAATACTGGATACTGAGTATCCAGTGGGATACTGACACCTGAGATTCTCCGTCTGTCTGTCTCGGTCTGTTTACCTGCTTAGTCATGTCCAACTCTTTGCGACACCATGGACGGTAGCCTGCCATGCTCCTCCATCCATGGGGTTTTCCAGGTAAGATACTGGAGTGGGTTGCCATTTCCTGCTCCAAGGGATCTTCCCAACCCAGAGAGGGAACCCAAGCCTCTTGTGTCTCCTGTGTAGCAGGTGGATTCTTTACTGCTTGAGCCATCAGGGCTACTTCACCACTATCCCTATAGATACAGGTTTATTGTTAATCAAGGTTCTTTAAAGAAATAATCAGTGTATTAATCAAACTGGAAGTCTTCTCCAAAGAGTCAAACATTTTAACATAACCTTTTTCCACTCACTGACAGTTGTTAATGGTAAAGAGTGAAAACCAAACATCAGTTTTAACTGGCTGCAGGAAATGAAATATTATTTCACTTTAAAAAGTTTTCTTTAAAAATTCATTAAGGTAATTCAAAAGTTTTAAATGTTTATCCCAGCAAATAACTTGGGAGCTTGCTCTGATTTCCCCTCATTCTGACATAGCCCCAAATAGATAAGGCTCCCCCACCTTAAGAAGACATGATTCTAAAAAGTTGTATATGAGGAAATCTTGAATATATTGTCATTTAAAATCCACAAGGGGAATTAGGTAATCAAAGAAACCACACAGTAAATATATTTCCATGAAATCAAAATCTTTTAATAGTACGAATTTACCCTCAGTTTATTATTATATTTTTCACCCCAAAAAGTTCACATACAGAGTTTTTACAAAGTGGTATTCTGGCAGTTGATATCATAATGACGCTGCATATTAACACTCTGCATTGAAGAGGTATCATAAAAATCGCATGGCACATTATTTGCTAAGAAGTAGCATAGGTACAATTGGGAGAAGGTTCCTAGCTTTACTGTACTCTACTTGACAGCTTCTATGGTACTCACAGTTGCATCTCGGGATTTCTCAAGTGCTGCCCCATCCATTTTCCCTTTCCTAAAAGGCCACAAGGCTTGTGGACAATAATTGGCTCAGCAAGACAAAACTCAGATGCCTCCAAATGAGAAAACCTACTCCCAACCACCCTGGGCTGCCCCTTCTCCTGACTACCTAGCCCATTCTGGACAGCGTGAGTCTGGCTCACACCCAAGTATTTGTCCAATCCTGCTTTCAGACTTGTGCTTCTAACAACCCAGGGTGTGCCCCATACCTTGTCTCCCTAACACTAACAGGTATTGGGCCTGAAACATACAGAAACACAATCCTAGCCTCGGCTTCTGCTCTATTTTGGCATTTCCACTTTTGATACATGATTTTAATAATCCTTTTAAAATCCATCTGGATCAAACCCAATGCTATGGAGTGTTCACTCTGATAAGTTTTCAAGTAGCCCAAGCAGTAGGCTCTGCTTTATCCAGGTGACAGCTCCCAGCTCCCCAGGAAACCTCAGGGGGACGTGTATGCCTTCTTCTCCAGCTACAAGACTGCAGCGTGGGTCTCCTGCAGGTTCTCCTCAAGCTTCAATCCCAGGTTGTCAATTCCAATGCTGGTGACTGGTGGTACACTGCTTTCAGCTGGCTCTGCTGTGCGTGTCGGGGTGGAGCAGTACAGGATGAACCCTATCATGATGACGGTGAAGGACAGGATGTAGAGTCCTGAAAACTAGGAGGAGAGGATAGGCTAAGATAGTGGTTTCTCACATACACATCTTTGCTGCTGCCTTCTGTCCACTGAGTTTGGAGAGTTACCTTCTCATAATCTTTTTATCTGAAAGTTGTCCAAGGAGATATTAAGGAACAAAACTGTCCCAAGTATGTGTGATCTCTGCCAACATTACCCAGCCCATCAGTTAACTGGGTAAAACATCTTAGATCTCTAGGAAATGGACTCTTGCCTTTCTCTGCAATAATATAGCAACATCCCACCTCACAACTAGTCCCACTTACTTAGTGGAGAGACTAAAAGGAAAGACCCAGATTTAGACTCTAGACAACAACATATAACAATGGCGTGAAACAATAAGAAAACAGAATGGGTTGGAGAAGGAAAAGAAAAATAAAATGAAAGAGAAGAAAAAGTGAGACACATTCTCAAGGGTAGAAGGAGAAACGAAATAGGTTTTGAAATGAATATTATATAGATTGCTGGTCTTCTCCAGCTGTGGGCTTCTACGGGTCACCATTGGTTTCAACATGTTAATGTTTCATAGATGCTCAATTAGTTCTTAACCTTAAACTTTTAGAACCCTGGAATAGCCAGTTCAGTTCAGTTCAGTTCAGTCACTCAGTTGTGTCCGACTCTGCAACCCCATGAATCACAGCACACCAGGCTTCCCTGGCCATCACCAACTCCCAGAGTTCACTCAAACTCATGTCCATTGAGTCGGTGATGTCATCCAGCCATCTCATTCTCTGTCGTTCCCTTCTCCTCCTGCCCCCAATCCCTCCCAGCATCAGAGTCTTTTCCAATGAGTCAAATCTTCGCATGAGGTGGCCAGAGTATTGGAGTTTCAGCTTCAGCATCAGTCCTTCCAATGAATATTCAGGACTGATCCCCTTTAGCATGGGCTGGTTGCATCTCCTTGCAGACCAAGGGACTCTCAGGAGTCTTCTCCAACACCACAGCTCAAAAGCATCAATTCTTCGGTGCTCAGCTTTCTTCACAGTCCAACTCTCACATCCATGCATGACCGCTGGAAAAACCACAGCCTTGACTAGACGGACCTTTGTTGGCAAAGTAATGTCTCTGCTTTTGAATATGCTATCTGGTTTGGTCATAACTGTTCTTCCAAGGAGTAAGCGTCTTTTAATTTCATGGCTACAGTCACCATCTGCAGTGATTTTGGAGCCCCCCTAAATAAAAGTCTGACACTGTTTCCACATCTAATAGCCAGAGCCCTCCCCAAAGCTAGAAGACCTCCAATGGATTCAGTGATGATGCAACGCCAGTGATAGTTTCAAGCAGAGCAGGAGCCAAACTAATTTCCATGGGTTTCATTCTTGGATCCAATCTTAGCACAGCACCTAGCACATAGCTAGTATTGAATATATGTTTTTTTGGGGGGGTGGGGTAAGCAGTGGTTTGGGCGGGGGGAGGTGATTCAGAGAAGATTAAGGGGGAGTTAAAGCTATTTCAGTTAAGTTCAGTCGCTCAGTCATGTCCAATTCTTGTGACACCATGAATTGCAGCATGCCAGGCCTCCCTGTCCATCACCATCTCCCAGAGTTCACTCAAACTCACGTCTATTGAGTCAGTGATGCCATCCAGCTATCTCATCCTCTGTCGTCCCCTTCTCCTCCTGCCCCCAATCCTTCCCAGCATCAGAGTCTTTTCCAATGAGTCAACTCTTCGCATGAGGTAGCCAAAGTATTGGAGTTTCAGTTTTAGCATCATTCCTTCCAAAGAACACCCAAGGCTGATCTCCTTTAGAATGGACTGGTTGGAACTCCTTGCAGTCCAAGGGACTCTCAAGAGTTTTCTCCAACACTACAGCTCAAAAGCATCAATTCTTCGGTGCTCGGCTTTCTTCACAGTCCAACTCTCTCATCCATACATGACCACTGGATAAACCATAGCCTTCACTAGATGGACCTTTGTTGGCAAAGTAATGTCTCTGCTTTTGAATATGCTATCTAGGTTGCTCATAACTTTCCTTCCAAGGAGTAAGCGTCTTTTAATTTCATGGCTGCAGTCACCATCTGCAATGATTTTGGAGCCCAAAAAAATAAAGTCTGACACTGTTTCCACTGTTTCCCCATCGATTTCCCATGAAGTGATGGGACCAGATGCCATGATCTTCGTTTTCTGAATGTTGAGCTTTAAGCCAACTTTTTCACTCTCCTCTTTCACTTTCATCAAAAGGCTTTTTAGTTCCTCTTCACTTTCTCCCATAAGATTGGTGTCATCTTCATGTCTGAGGTTATTCATATTTCTCCCAGCAATCTTGATTCCAGCTTGTGCTTCTTCCAGCCCAGCGTTTCTCATGATGTACTCTGCATATAAGTTAAACAAGCAGGGTGACAGTATACAGCTTTGACGTACTCCTTTTCCTATTTGGAACCAGTCTGTTGCTCCATGTCCAATTCTAACTGTTGCTTCCTGACCTGCATACAGGTTTCTCAAGAGGCAGGTCAGGTGGTCTGGTATTCCATCTCTTTCAGAATTTTCCACAGTTTATTGTGATCCACACAGTCAAAGGCTTTGGCATAGTCAATAAAGCAGAAATAGATGTTTTTCTGGAACTCTCTTGCTTTTTCCATGATCCATGGATGTTGGCAATTTGATCTCTGGTTCGTCTACCTTTTCTAAAACCAGCTTGAACATCTGGAAGTTCATGGTTCATGGATTGCTGAAGCCTGGTTTGGAGAATTTTGAGCATTGCTTTACTAGCATGTGAGATGAGTGCAATTGTGCAGTAGTTTGAGCATTCTTTGGCATTGCCTTTCTTTGGGATTGGAATGAACACTGACCTTTTCCAGTCTTGTGGCCACTGCTGAGTTTTCCAAATTTTCTGGCATATTGAGTGCAGCACTTTCACAGCATCATCTTTCAGGATTTGAAATAGCTCAACTGGAATTCCATCACCTCCACTAGCTTTGTTCATAGTGATGCTTTCTAAGGCTCACTTGACTTCACATTCCAGGATGTCTGGCTCTAGGTGAGTGATCATACCATCGTGATTATCTTGGTTGTGAAGCTCTTTTTTGTACAGTTCTGCTGTGTAATCTTGCCACCTCTTCTTAATATCTTCTGCTTCTGTTAGGTCCATACCATTTCTGTCCTTTATCAAGCCTATCTTTGCATGAAACTTTCCCTTGGTATCTCTAATTTTCTAAAGAGATCTCTAGTCTTTCCCATTCTGTTGTTTTCCTCTATTTCTTTGCATTGGAAACGAACAGAGATCATTCTGTTTTCGTTTTTGAGATTGCATCCAAGAACTGCATTTTGGACTCTTTTGTTGACCATGATGGCTACTCCATTTCTTCTAAGGGATTCCTGCCCACAGTAGTAGATATAATGGTCATTTGAGTTAAATTCACCCATTCCAGTCCATTTTAGTTTGCTGATTCCTAGAATGTCTAAAGCTATTTACAGTCCTCTAAATTTTGAAGTCGGTATCATAAAAGTCAATCGTGCTCTCCCATAGAAATTTCGTTTTTAACTGTGAGGAAACCTAAGTAACTTATTCAAAACATGTTCTGCTTGATTTGGAGGTTTTAAATGTTTATAAGAAAAAAAGTCTTGTTCCTCTAGAGAAGTATTAGGTGCCCGGTCATATCCAACTCTTTGCAACCCCATGGATTGTAGCCCACCAGGCTCCTCTGTCCATGGAATTCTCCAGGGAAGAATACTAGAGTGGGTAGCCATTCCCTTCTCCAGGGGCTCTTCCTGATTCAAGGATCGAACCCAGGTCTCCCGCATTGCAGGCAGATTCTTTACCATCTGAGCCTCCAGGTGATTAAATGGAGGCACCATTATTAGAAGAGAGAGACTCTGAGGGAGTGAGATAATAAGTCTCCTGAATTGAAGGCTCTTACCTTTTTTAAATTCTACCCTTTGTGTCTGGATCTACACAGGAAGTTTCTGTGGCTACTCTGTTCGGTGAGTATTTACTAAAGATCAATCCGGGGAGCGGGGTGGAATCTGACACCAATGAAGGTAGAAATTTTTAACATCTTCTTCAACTGTTTCAAAATATTAGAGCCCAGGTTATCTTAGATGCTACACTTTTTTAAATTGGTGAGCTATGATTCTTTACTTAAAATTTTCTTCTAAAATCCTAGGTATCTTTTTTATGTTCTGTATGACTTCCAACCTCTGTAATTTACTCTGAAGATCACAGCAGACCTCCTCTTTCCTTTACGAATCTTGAAATAGCCTTTCACCAAAAAGAATAAAATCTGATTGGAGTTAAAAGTGAGCTGCTGACATGCAGGGACAAAGAAACACGAAGCAAAAGAACTGTAAATAAATTTATCGTTTGCATGTTCCATTTTGAAAACAATAGTGTAAATCATTTGGGCAAAAAAATGACACACAAAAAGGCTTTTTCTCATTAAAGTTAATAGCAATTAAAGAGCAAATATCTACATTTAGGGACCTTATAATAGGTAGCAACAAGTGTATTTTCACTTTGAAGCTTTTATTTCTTTAAGCTTACTTCCTCCTTGGACAATATTTTATTTATGAGGGAAAAGTAAATGTTAAACTACTAATGCTATCTCAATATGTTTAGTTTTAAAAGAAGCACACGTGAGCCAGGCCACAAGTTATACTGCAGAGCTTTCAAGCTTTCTCTGGTAGCCAACACCTGGCCTTGAACTGCAGAATAAAATCACCACAGTCCTCTAGTGGTGGCCATGTGAAAAGCAGTAACACCAGCACGGAACAGCTAACACTTGAAAGGCTTGCTTTGTACCCATTAATGATTGTTATCACAGGAAAGAAGCTAAGCCTATCAAGATCACTGTTCTGATTCACTCTGACATCTGTCACTTTTTAATGATGCCACCAAAAAGCTATAAATACTTCTTCAGGCTTGGTTCGTGAATACCACAACCAGTAGGTTTTTTGCAAAGATAACAGCTAGTTTCTATGATGTAATTTTGAAAAGCAAAAATGGTTTATGCTTCTTAAGCAGAAATTTCTGGGAATACACTGAACTAGGCATTCTGAGTTCATGGTCAATTCCTGGGAATAGTGTCAATCAACACCGTGTAATTTCTACCCAGATCTAAAACTTTATAAGGATAAAGAAATACCCAGCTATAAGTAACATTACCAAGCAACAGCTGACATTCTATTTGTTCAAATGATTGTAATAGCAGGCAGGTTAACAAGCTTTATACTATGGAAAGATAGATTTCTAAGGCAGTAAGAAATTCTTGCTAAGGAGATGAGAAGGTTTTATTTTGGAATCTAAAATTTTAAAGAAACCCACTACTTCTTTTACACCAAACAAGTTTCTTATTTGAACAAGATCTATTTGCTCACCTTATAGCCAAACAGAAAGAGTCCAAAGAAAAGACTGTAGAGGTCAGCTGTCAGGATGCCCAGGTTGACAGAAGTAGCACTGGTGACTTTCATCACCAGTGGCATGAAGCTATACAGGCAAAACATACAGAGGGCAAATGCTACAAATAGCAGGGCTGTGGGGGGAAAATGGAATATCTAATGTTAAAGGAAGAAATCAAAAGATAAAGGATAAAGCTTGCCTGATGTAAAATTCCCTGATCCTTTAACATACTGTCCACAAAGTCCCTTGTTAACAGTAAGCATTACAAATGAGACATACAAAGTTCTCATGCAATGTAGATGAAGAACTACAACAGAGTGTTAGATGATCAAGGCCATAGAATCTTGCTTACGGTGTAAGTTAACAGCTCTTTTCACTCCATGCTATCCACACCTGCCCGGTGAGGTGCCAATGATAAAAGGCATCATGGTTGGACACAATTTGTGTGGTTGAATTCAGAATAAAGTATTCTTAGGGTATCAAAGACAGTTGTTAGAGTCTTATCTTTTGTTCATCCCATAAGAGAGCTAGTCATGTGGGTGCTGACTACTTAGTATCTCTGCTTCACAACCACTTCTCCAACCTCATTCAACACATCAAGTTATTTACTTGAATGAAATCATCCAAGCATGGTAAATGAATTTCAATTCAATGACACTTCACGCACTACTTTTTTCCATCCATAAGGCTCAAATCTTTCCTGACTATCCCACTACTGCTGTCTTCTGTTGTTTATCTATGCAGATGAGAGAAGCAATCAAGATGGTAGTGACTACACACCATCAGATTAAGTTAATACTTCACTGATTATATCAAGCAGGCAATCTTTACAAGAAGTCTGAGGACACGAAATACAGATCTAGTTGAAAGCTAGTGTGACCAAAGGTCAGTCTTATTCAGAATTTCTAGTAAAGAAAGGTTATTCTTGAAGGTAAAGATTAAGGGTTAACTTTTATGGGGGTTCATTTACAAGTTCTCAGAGAAAACTTGACATAAACCACTATAGTTTTCTGTGTACTAAATTACTCTATGATTTTATATAAAAATGCCTAAATAGTATTATTAAAATATTTCTTGGTGTGTGTCAGGGGAAAGACTAAAAATAATTATTATATATATATATATACACATACCAATTTTCCAGTCCCAGTGAATGCTGGCAATATCCTTATATTCCACAATCAATCTGTGATTAAAATAAGAGGTCACAGAGACATCTTTATATAAATTTTCACTGTTTTATAAACAAGTAAGTTGCTTCAAGCTTTAAGTACTTCACTTTAAGTGCTTCAGCTTTTAAGGTGATGAATTATGTTGACTTTTGGTTTTCATAAAATATTTTTAAAAACTATCTTTAATTAAATGACAAAGAATTAAACTCAAAGGAGTCCATAAACACATGTTTGACACCCCTAGAAGCACTGTTTAGTGGTAGTCAGCTACAGGAGGGAAACATGATATTATGAATAGGAAGTTAATATTTTCTAGGAATAACTGAAAAAGAAAGTCTTCACTGCTAATACAAAGTCTAATGATATTATAAGCAGGAATCTTAAGCATCAAACATGTGTAAAAAAAATGAGGCACAATTACTGACATTTCAACAATCTTCTAATAGATATTTAGCAAGCTACTGATTCTGAATATGAATTTAGGCCAAGTAATGAATGTTAGTAGCCGGAAACTAATCATCTATGACATATTTGCTGATTTTGTTTTTAAGGATATGTTTAGAATCTTACAGTTGTATGCCACTGATAATTGTTCCAAATAAGCCCACCATTCCTAAAAACTCCTGTCTGCTCAGCTTCTTCACGATGTATTCTTCACACACGTTAGAAACAGCATAGAGGGAAGCTCCAAGAAGGACCAAGATGTCACCAATCAGTACATTATTACCTATAGAGAGATAAGCCATAAAAAGGGATACATTGTCACTAGGGAAAACTCTCCAGCTTGCTTCCAGAAGTATATCTGACTCATAATCATCTAAATAAGATTTTACAGGAGAAGAAACCCTGATTTTTAAAAGTTTAAAGACTCTTACTCTTCTCACTTTCTGGCACAATTCTGCTTTCATTTTTCTTATTTTGGTTCTTCAGGAAACTAACAGATTGGAAGATGGTGGTGTATACCATAACATAAGGCCCCAGAAAATGATTCTATGACATGGGAAATTAATGGAATTTATTAATGGGAATTCACTGAAAACTACAGGGAAGCAAGGTAATTTTCTCAATCAAAGGAGACACTGAAGTCGCTTGCAGATTGGGGAAATTCATAGGCCTTATTTAGATTTTATACTATGAACTATCTCAACCTTGACATAAAGAATATCAAAATGTTCTCATCTACAGAGTAGCTGAAATAGAGGTCATTTAGTAAACACAAAGTCTCCTTTTTGATGGAAACAAAACCTACAGTAGGGTTTCCAGCAACTAATCTAAATGTATGGGCTAAAAGAAGATTATTGCAAATATATAAAGAAAGTTCTCTCTCAGGACACAAAACAAACTAGTGTGACAAAAAGCAAGGACTCTGGCCAGGTAGGAACATGGAATGCTTTGTTGAAGTGGTCATAGTACCAGAAGCAAGCAAATCTAAAAATAAAAATTTTAAGATAGGTAATCAGGACATGTTCTCTGCCTTTTACTTTATCTTTGCAAAATAAAAGTGAAGACATAAGCAAAATGTCTTCTGTGACTAAACCAGAAACAAGTAACACAGTCTCACCTGTATTGTCTTCCCTCCCTGCTAATATGTCTGCACCAACCATAGTTCCTACACCCAACAGACAGACAGCCACAGCAATGAAGTGGATCACTCTGTATCTTGCATAAAGAATAAACCACGAAAGAGCCATCAACACAGGAATCCCAAAGCAATCCAAAAGCTGCATGAAAGGAGAAATAAATAACTTAAAATATCTCTCATTAGTAAAAAGATGACCAAGTAATAACAGAAATCGGTGTTTATTGAGCATTTATTATTGCCAGCCCTGTACTAAATGCTTTATCTGGATGAACTCATTTAATCCTCACAAGAACTCTATGAAACTGGAACTTCAACCTCCATTTTACCCATGAGGAAACCAAAGGCACAGAGAGCTTAAATGAGTTGCCCATAATTACACAGTTAAAAAGTTTGGGAGTCAGTTGATGAACCCAGGAATTCTGCCCAACAGACTATGCAATGTATTTCTACACTCTCACTTGTGTTTATCCTTAAGTCCAGTAGACATGTACCCATTCAGTCAATAAATATTTAAGTACGTGATATGTGGGAGACACTAATGGAGGAGGTGGAATGTAGAGAATAAAAGAGGTACCAAGGGGAGTATTTAGAACACTAGACAGAGAAAAATAGCATAACCAAGGCTTAATTGCAGTTGGGCTTAAGAACTACAAAAAGAACAGGTTATTATGAGAAAGCAAACAGACACCATCTCCTTGACAAAGTGTCCAGCCCCACCATATAAGACAGATACTTGCTCACAGCAAATACTCTCGCTCATCTTCATCATATACTCCTCCACCACCTGTTGATTCTGGGTCCAGAAAATACTTGCTACACCCCTGATATTGCCAGTCTGAAAGGCAGGGGGATTAAGAGTGCCAAAATTATAGTAAATCCAAAATCTTTGCAAGATAAAGTAAAAAGAGATTTCATTCATTCGATTCTCAAAGGCACACATTCGTACAGTGCGTTCAAGGATAAAATACATTCCTTTTACTAATAATGTTCCTGATGTTGCTATTTGATTGCTCATCCTGTATCTATTTAGTCTTGGACAAGGCAGGCCCCTAAATCTCAGCAGTTTGTTTGATCCTGTCCACCGTTGTTTACTGATTGCCTTTCATTGCAATGTCAAGTATAGGAATGGGCACTTTGCCTTCTGTTATTTATTCCATCTATAGAACTCTAATCTCTTAAGTGCTTTATTGAGCCTGCCTGAATAACAAACCATTAAACGATGCAAATGATAATAGCTTGTCCTGGAAGACACCAAAAGAATCTAGCCATAGTGAAGTAATAAAATCGAAACTACGGTCCTTAAACAAAAAAAGTAGACAAAACTCTCTATAAACTATCACAGAAGACTCCCTATCCTCAAATTGTGTCTTAAAATCAAACTTAAACCTGCTCTATTTTTAACCATTTTTGGCGGGCAATGACTGGCCATATAAGACAGGCAACTACATCTTGGTGAGAGCCCCCAAGGCCTCAGGCTCCAGCCCTGCCATTGACCAGCTGTGTGATCTCCAGCTAGTCAACTCTTGAGTCAAAATCTACAATCAAGAAGTCAGATCAAATGATCTCAAGGTACCTGGCCACTCTAAAGTTCCATGACTTCTAATCTGGTATCTATCACAGTCAGTCATTTATCTAAATGGAATCTTTTCAAAATGTATTTCTGGTGACAGATGCCTTCTGCTTGATGCTTTTAGTTCTAAGAGCCATCTATTTAATGTTTAAAAATTATTGGCTAGATTTCTGATTTTAAAAAATAGATATGCAACAAGCAACAAAGGTTTACTGTGTGGCATGGGGAACTATAGTCAATATCTTGTAATAACCTATAATGGAAAATATTCAAAAATAACGTGTGTATAACTAAATCACACACACAAAAAAATTCTACTTTTTGAAATTAAGCAATGTTTATCTTTTTGCCAGGTTTTCTAAATGGCCTATAGACATCTAATAACAACATATGAGATACAAAATTTTAAATATATTTGTGTAGGATATGATTAATATAAATTAATTAAATATAAATCTATTATATTTAAATTATTAATGACATCATTCAAGATGCTCCTATTCTTACTTATTCTGCACTTGATAAAATATTCTCAGAGAAATGTTAATATGTCTCACTGCTACTGCTAAGTCACTTCAGTCGTGTCCGACTCTGTGTAACCCCATAGACGCCAGCCCACGAGGCTCCCCCGTCCCTGGGATTCTCCAGGCAAGAACACTGGAGTGGGTTGCCATTTCCTTCTCCAATGCATGAAAGTGAAAAGTGAAAGTCAAGACACTCAGTCGTATCCGACTCTTAGCGACCCCATGGACTGCAGCCTACCAGGCTCCTCCGTCCATGGGATTTTCCAGGCAAGAGTACTGGAGTGGGGTGCCATTGTCTCACTATGATTATATATTTTTTCTTTTCCTTTATATTTCTTCTGATTTTTCCTTTATATATCTTTGTTTCTTTGTTGATAAGGTATCTAATGGTTTATGATGTCTATCTTCTTTGTGAATTGCTCCTTTTATCATGAAAAATATTCATCTTTGCTTTAAAAAAATTATTATATAGACACAAGAAGTAAGAACCTGGAATGAGGGGGAAGGATGGATATAAACATGAATCAGACTTTGTTAGTGATAACAATGGAGTATACTCAATAGAGAAGAAAATGAAATTGAATTAGGCCTTTGAGAAGGGGCTTTGAAAAGGATGCATTCTAGAAATAATAGAGCAAAATGAGAGAAGCTGGTTGTGGGTAGGGAATGTGTAGATACGGCAAGTGAAATGAGAAGTAACATGAGCAGAAACCTAGGCCAGCAATGTCAATGGACACATCATAAACCACTAAATTAGTATTTACAATTACAGAATCCTTGAAGGGATCCTTAAGAAAGAGGTTCAAAGACAATCCAATTTAAACTTCTACCCTCTCAGGGGGAATTCCCTGGTGGTCCAGTGGTTAGGACTCTGTGCTTCCACTGCAGGGGGCACTGGATCCACACCTGGTTGGTAAACTAAGATCTTGCATGTTTTATGTCCATAAAGAAACAAACAAGCAAACTTCCACCCTTTCAGATTAACCAGACTAGAGGTTTACTCAAGGAGATAATCTGATTGAAGAATTCCAATGACAGGCACTCTTCACGGCTGGAAAGAGGTTTAGTTGTTAGATGCACTTGTTATAATATGGCTTCCTAGGACCATAAGTACTTAATTTTTGACAACCAAATGCTTAGGTTTTTCTAAGAGTCCAGGATGAAAGAAATTGTTTGAGATTAGTTTAAGGCATGAATTTTAGTCACAAAACTTCAGTGTAAGTATTTTGCTTAGCTCTGTTTAGACCTGTACCAATTCAAAACTTCTAATCATCATCTGTCACAGATCAAAACTTCTGGAAATTATAATCAAGCAATTAAACTGTGTGTGAGATCATGAAGGTAGATGTGACTAGAAAAATGCCATTTTCTGTATTTGTTGTTGTTTAGTCACTAGGTTGTGTCTGACTCTGCGACTCCATGGAACGCAGCGTGCCAGGCTTTCCTGTTCTTCACTATTTCCCAGAGTTTGCTCAAACTCATGTTCATTGAGTTGGTGATGCCATCCAACCATCTCATCCTCTGTCACCCTCTTCTCCTCCTGCACTCAATCTTTCCCAACATCAAGGTCTTTTCCATTGAGTCGGCTCTTTTATATAGAGTACATTTTCTATATACTTACACTCTTATTATTCATTGCTAAAAGTACACTTAATACTATTTGTGATGAATGCATCTTCTAGGTCACTCCTGGTTTTAATTTCTATGAAATTCTGAGTTTTTCATGTGCCTCTTATGATGTCTGTCTTATAAAAGATTTCCTATCTTTCCCACCAGGCTCCTCTGTCCATGGGATTTTCCAGGCGAGAATACTGGAGTGGGTTGTCATTTCCTTCTACAGGGGATCTTCCCGACCCAGGGATGAAACCCGCGTCTTCTGCTTGACAGGCAGATTCTTTTTACCACTGAGCCACCTGGGAAGCCCAGAGGACAATGCTTAGCACAGTATTAAACAGCATTCTGGTAATAATAGCATTAACGCATATTCACATCCGAAAAATACCGAGTTTTCATTAATCATTAATCTTTCTCTTTAAATCTTCAATTTTTCCATGTTCCTTAAATTTGGAGATAAGACTATCTCCGTTTTATAGGAAAAAGTGAAGCAACAGGAATTCTCTGGTGGTCCAGTGGTAGAGACTCTGTGCTTTCACTGCTGAGAGCACAGGTCCAATCTCTCTTTGGTTGGGGAACTAAGATTCTGCAAGTTATACAGCACAGCCAAAAAAAAAAAAAGATGCATCAAAAGTCATAAGTTCAGGGACCACCCTGGTGGTCCAGTGGCTAAGACTCTGCGATTCCAATGCAGAGAGCTCAGGTTTGATCCCTGGTAAAGAACGTAGATACCACATGCCGCAACCAATTTTTTTTTAAGTCATAAATTCAGTAAACTGTGAAATCTAAACCTGACATGGGAATCTATTTTACTTTCATCTCCATTTACAACACATTTAATTGTTAGCAATAAGGAGTCAGTGTTATGATACATCCCACAGTTTGCTAACGTTAAGACAACTCTTTTCTTTTTTTAGGGTGTGTCGTATAGCTTGCTGGATCTTGGTTCCCCGACCAGGGATCAAACTCGGCCACAGCAGTGAAAGCCCAGAATCCTAACCACTAAGGCCACCAGGGAACTCCTTAACGTTAAGACAACTTAATCAGTCGTCCTCAACTCCACCAAGTTGAAAAGTACCGGTATGTAGGAACATTTTTCTTTCAATCTAATGAGAATAAACCTAGAAAAGGAATAGATACAAGTTTTACTTTTGGCTACCACCTCTACCCAAAATGTCTAATGCCCTATTAGACAACAGACAACAAAAAGACAACAACCTATTAGTTGTCTTAGATATCTACTTTACTTGTACGACTCCAATTTATCTGGGACACAATAGTATATTCACTTTATATGCCATTTAAGCAACACACAGAACAGAACTCTTGCCAACATCACAGCATCGACTCCCAACTAAATATTTGTTTATTTGGTAGCAACTGTTCTATTCATCTATAGCATTAGCAATTTGGGAACAGATTAACTTGTACATGTTTTCACTAATTCCAGGAAGCCTTTCTCATTAGCACACATGCTCCACTGGAAAACAGATAGCATCCACTGTTTTTAGTTTTTTTCTGAATGAACAGGTTCTTAAGCAAATTAGTTGAGCACATATGAGTTCAGATTCCTTTCTTAAAGCTATAAAATCTAAACTGGTCAGAGGACTCCTTCTTACCTGGACACTGGTTAGAGTTGTGTACTGGTATGCTCTGACAATCAGGTAATTAGCCTCTACATCTGCTAGTCCAAGCAGGATGTACTTCCACCATTTCTTTTTCAAGATGTATAAAAGATTATCACTACCTGGTTGAAACAAATCTAGATTAGGACATGTTACTTGAAAATTCTTCCATGCATGTTAATTTAGAGATAAAGACTCAAAGCTAGTGTTTGTGCTGGGCTGTGCTTGGTCGCTCAGTCGTGTCTGACTCTCTGCGACCCTACAGACTGTAGCCCACCAGGCTTCTCTGTCCATGGGGATTCTCCAGACAAGAATACTGGAGTGGACTGCCATGCCCTCCTCCAGGAAATCTTCCCAACCCAGGGACGGAACCCAGGTCTCCTGCATTACAGGCACATAGTTTACCACTATGTACATTGAACATGGTCCCTCCTAATGTCCGTTACTCATAACTTAAACTCCTGCAACAGCTCAGCAGAGTCAGTCAGATTTTCTTCTAGTATGAGGCCCAAGCTAAGGTGTCATCATAGACCAAGTGCTCAATGAAAACACCAAAGATAAAGGAAGTAAGAGTGGTTAAATTCATTGAATTCCTTTTTCTTTCCTACTGCAACAGAAATATAACATCCAGATCATCTTAGGAAATGAAATGTTTTCTTATAACTTTATCAAACAGACCAAAACTCTGTTTGTGGTCATTCTTTTGGAAAATATCTGCTTTCAACAGAAAATTAAGCCAGTGGTAAGTTTGGAAAAACAGCCTAGTGGCATCATTGAAGAAACACCTTTTATCCCTTAAATTCTATTTATTCAAGTTAACTGTGAATCATTTCTTTGGAGAATCTAGCATTACAAGGAGATATAGAGTTGGCATATATACAAGAAGGCTTTATGGGTAAGATAACCTGCAAAGAAATAAAGGCAGAGAGAATCATAGTCAAATTCTGTTATTGTTCAGTTACTCAGTTGTGTCTGACTCTTTACAACCCCATGGACAGCAGCACACCAGGCTTCCCTGTCCTTCACTATCTCTCAGAGTTTGCTCAAACTCATGTCCATTGAGTCAATGAGGCCATCCAACCGTCTCATCCTCTGTTCCCCACTTCTCCTCCTACCTTCAATCTTTCCTAGCATCAGAGTGTTTACCACTGAGTCGGCTCTTTGCATCATGTGGCCAAAGTACTGGAGCTTCAGCTTCAGCATCAGTCCTTCCAATGAATACTCAGGACTGATTTCTTTTAGGATGGACTGGTTGGATCTCCCTGCAGTCCAAGGAACTCTCAAGAGTCTTCTCTAACACCACAGTTCAAAAGCATCAATTCTTCAGTGCTCACCTTTCTTTATGGTCCAACTCTCACATCCATACATGACTACTGGAAAAACCATAGCTTTGATTATACGAACCTTTGTCAGCAAAGTAATGTCTCTACTTTTTAATATGCTGTCTAGGTTGGTCATAGCTTTTCTACCAAGGAGCAAGTGTCTTTTAATTTCATGGCTGCAATCACCATCCACAATAATTATCATTAAATCCCAACTAGCAGGAATATCCTAAAAACACAGTCTTCCTAACATGAGACAGCATGGAAGGCATCTATTAATAATAACCATCCCTTAGGGGACTTCACTGATTTATTTACATATCATTTCTTTAGTGGTAAAGCATCTACTAGCAATGCAGGAGATGGAGGTTCATTCTCTGGGTCAGGAAGAACCCCTGGAGAAGGAAATGGCAAACCACTCCAGTATTCTTGCCTGAGAAATCCCATGGACAGAGGAGCCTGGTGGTCTAAAGTCCATGGGGTTGCAAAGTCAGACACGACTTAGCAACTAAACACAATAATAGCCATCCCTTAGAGGGACTTCACTGATACATTTACAAATCACACTGACTTCCTAAAGGCCAGTTCTTACAGAGAGGAGCAAATCCTGAGGCTATTAACCACAACATACCAGTTCTATTTCCAGCTTGTACAGCTCTTGCCAAATTTGGTGCTTTCCCCTTAAGATAGTTCCCCCTTCTCATAACTGGCTTCCACTTTCTTTCAAAAGTAAGTTATTTAACCTGACATATAGGAATACCATTGATGTATTAATGTTCATATTAAAACCACCACACTGGTACTTTTATCATATGCTTTAAATGTGATGAAAATGGTAGTACGGCACCCTCCCAGTCTGGGTTACCCATTGTCTTTACACTCTTGAAATCAATCTTGTGATAAGATGTTAATTCCTTGTTTTGTTTCTCTCACATTTACAGGCAGTGGTGCTCTACTTAGCATTCTCCACTTAGCTGGAAATATATATTTTGGAAAGTGAGGTTCTTGACTTTTTAAGTGTTTTTAACACTGTCTCTTAAATTTATCAACCACAGGGGAGGAAAAAAGGTGTAACTTATAATGGCATTTACACTTTTTTTTTGTTTTTTACAAATCCTATGTTACAGTTTGATGCTACTCATTTTAATCACTCTAGTCACTAACTTCATAGAATCCAGAGGTGTCATACCTTTCTAGTGACTTTTATAAAAACAGCAGTAGTTTCCAGTTCTTGGTTTTGGTTTGGGCTCATGTTTTATTTTTTGAATGTATAGAGCCAAAATTTTTATGAAGATAATTTGTTAAAAAGGTAATTTGACATACCTGATTGAAATGCCAACATCACTGTATAAATTAGAAACAGCAAGCAGTAGTTGATAAAGCTCTGTAGCATGGGAGTATTCACTTTATATCTTTCTGCCAAATACTGGCTGGTGATGGCTGTCCCACATATACACAAGGATAACATCTGACCTAAGGCAATTGTTTTCAAAATATTCCTAGAAAATAAAGGAGAAAATAAGAGTAACTGGTAAATAATTTATGTATTTCACACACACACACATGCACATACACACTTTAGGGCTAAACAGAAAGGGAAATGCTAATAATTCCAGGTGGCTCTTTATTTCATTTTATCACTTACTTCATATGCACAAAAACTGTTGGATTTTCAACAACTAGCAATTTTATTCTCTTTTATATTTCTAATTTCTCCCACAAAAATACATATCCCCCTAGTTCACTGATGATCTATTTAGAGATCATCTTGGTTACTTAGTAGCAGTGGGCGCGGGACTGGAAAAAGTTAGTTTTCATTCCAATCCCTAAGAAACGCAATGCCAAAGAATGCTCAAACTTGCACAACTGCACTCATCTCACACGCTAGAAAAGTAATGCTCAAAGTTCTCCAAGCCAGGCTTCAGCAGTACGTGAACCATGAACTTCCAGATGCTCAAGCTGGTTTTCGAAAAGGCAGAGGAACCAGAGATCAAATCGTCAACATCTGCTGGATCATCGAAACAGCAAGAGACTTCCAGAAAACATCTATTTCTGCTTTATTGACTATGCCAAAGCCTTTGACTGTATGGAGCACAATACACTGTGGAAAATTCTGAAAGAGATGGGAATACCAGACCACCTGACCTGCCTCTTGAGAAATTTGTATGCAGGTCAGGAAGCAAAGTTAGAACTGGACATGGAGCAACAGACTGGTTCTAAATAGGAAAAGGAGTACGTTAAGGCTATATTTTGTCACCCTGCTTATTTAACTTATATGCAGAGTACATCATGAGAAACGCTGGGCTGGAAGAAGCACAAGCTAGAATCAAGACTGCTGGGAGAAAGATCAATAACCTCAGATATGCAGGTGACACTACCCTTATGGCAGAAAGTGAAGAAGAACTAAAGAGCCTCTTGATGAAAGTGAAAGAGGAGAGTGAAAAAGATGGCTTAAAACTCAACATTCAGAAAACTAAGGTCATGGCATCCAGTCGGGCAAACAGTGGAAACAGTGACAGACTTTATATTTTTGGGCACCAAAATCACGGCAGATGGTGACTGCAGCCATGAAATTAAAAGACACTTGCTCCTTGGAAGGAAAGTTATGACCAACCTAGACAGCATATTAAAAAGCAGAGACAATATTGTGTCAACAAAGGTCTGTCTAGTCAAGGCTATGATTTTTCCAGTAGTCATGTATGGATGTGATAATTGGACTATAAAGGAGGCTGAGTGCCAAAGAATTGATGCTTTTGAACTGTGGTGTTGGAGAAGACTCTTGAGAGTCCCTTGGACTGCAGGGAGATCCAACCAGTCCATCCTAAAGGAGATCAGTCCTGAATATTCATTGGAAGGACTGATGCTGAAGCTGAAGCTCCAGTACTTTGGCCACATGATGCAAAGAGCCGACTCACTGGAAAAGACCCTCATGCTAAGAAAGATTGAGGGCAGGAGGAGAAGGGGACGACAGAGGATGAGATGTTTGGATGACATTACCGACTCAATGGACATGAGTTTGGGTAAACTCTGGGAGTTGGTGATGGACAGGGAGGCCTGGCTTGCTGCAGTTCATGGCATCACAAAGAGTCAGACACGACTGAGCAACTGAACTGAACTGATTACTTAGCTATGTCATATATTATTTGAATTGTGTGTGTGTGATTTTTTAAAACTCAACTTTAACTCTAGTTTTAAAGTTTATCTGTTCATTAAATGTTTAACATTTTCTTATCCTTTCATTCTCCCAGAGACTTGGTTTCTTCAATTAGAAGCAGAGACTTTCAGTGTTACCTACATGTTAGAATCACAGAGCTTTTAAAAATGTTAATACCCCAGGTTGCACCCCAGACCAATTATACTATCACCTCGAGGGGTGGGTCCAGGCATCAGTGATGTTCAGAGCTCCCCAAGTAATCCCAAAAGCTGCCAAGACTGTGAATCACCACTTCAGAGACGGGTACTTTGAATCCAGAGTAGAATAAGATCTAGAGCCTACCCTTCTTCATTTTAAAAGAGAAGTACCTTAACAACCAACTGAAAATTGCAGAAAGCAAACCACACAAACCACTTTTTTTGTTGTTACAGAAAGCAATCTTATAACAGTGGTACAAGTGAAAAAGGGCTGAGAGAGCACACAGATTAATTCTGAATGAGGGAGTTAGCAGGCAGAGGGAAAACTGAGAAAAGTTTTATGGAACAGATGATTTTTCAGTTAGATTTGGATGTATATAAGAGGTTTATAAAGGAAGAAGTAGGGAGAAGGGAATCCAAGAAGTAACTGTAGGCCCAAATGTAGAGGCACAAATATCCAATGGTGGGTTCTAGAAGCAAGTGGTCTATGCCTAAGGCACAAGTGCAAAGAGCCATGGGCAAGAAGCCTGGAAAAGTAATGCATGAAAGTGCCATCTAAGATGGCCACCAGTAAATCTCTGTTTCTGGTTAGCTCTGTTCTGTGTAATCGCTTCCATCTGAACATGAGCTGGATCTTTAATTTGACTCTAACCATTAGAATTCAAATAAAATAATGGGATACCAGACTGTACAACACAGAGAATACATCCAGTATTTTATACTTACTACAAATGGAGTATAACCCTTAAAAAGTGTGAATTATATGGTACACCTATAATTTATATACTATTGTACATCAACCATACTTCAATTAAAAAAACAACAAACAGGCTACCACTTCCATGAATACATTAGATGAGGTTATAACTTCTATCTTGCTAGCTAACTCTACTGATTCTCCTCCTTACTCGTTCTAATCAAACAAGCTGCTATACAAAGAGGCCCACATGGCAAGGAACAAATGGTGGCCTCTGGTCAACAACCAGTAAGGAATTGAGACCCTGAGTCCACCAGTCTCCAAGGAAATAAATCTCACCAACATCAGCACAAGCTTAGAAGCATTTTCTCCCCAGTCATGGCTTCAGATGAGACTCCATCCCTGGCCAACACCATGACTGCAGCCTTATGAAAGATATGAAGCAGAAAGCAGAGCTAAGCCATGCCCAGATGCCTGATCCATCAAAACTATAAGATAACAAGTGTATTGTTAAGCCACTAAATTTGAGGCAATTTGTTATACACTAGCAAGAGATTAAAAAAATACACAGTTGAAACTCTGAACTTCAGAAAGACTGTACCTATATCTGTTTTGCTCTCCACTACATATCCAATGCTAGCACTTTGCTGTCACTCAATAAATAGTTGTCAAGTGAATGTAAATAGATAAAGAAATTACCAGATATGCCCAAACATATGGTTACCTCAAATATAAGACACTTTCCCACTTGTCCTGTGAAGTGTAATAGTTGAAGAAAGACAACAAACTATGAAAGTGCCATGATACAGAAACTAAGAGTACAAAAACATTTTAAGAAAAATGATATCAACAATACAACAGCCAAAAACTGCAGAGACAGAAAAAGGGTCATCATGGCTAAACAGACACAGTTGAAATGGCAAGCTGGAAGCTCCTAGATAGCTTGGAAAGAAGGCTTTTTGTTAGTGGTAGTAACTAAAGTCAGATTTCAGTGGACTGAGTGAGTAGAATATCAGTAAATTAATGCACCAAAATTTCTTGCCAAGAGAATGCATTGGTCATAACAAACACTCTCTTCCAACAACACAAGAGATGACTCTATACATGGGCATCACCAGATGGTCCATACTGAAATCAGATGAATTATATTCATTGCAGTCAAAGACTGAGAAGCTCTACACAGTTAGCAAAAACAAGACTGGGAACTCACTGTGGCTCAGATCATGAACACCATACTGATTTCAATAAAATTCAGACTTGAATTGAAGAAAGTAGGGGAAATCACTAGGCCATTCAGGCATGACCTAAATCAAATCCCTTATGATTATACAGTGGAAGTGACAAATAGATTCAAGGATCTGATAGAGTGCTTGAAGAACTAAGGACAGAGGTGTGTAACACTGTACAGGAGCCAGTGATCAAAACCATCCCTAAGAAAAAGAAATGCAAAAAGGCAAAATGGTTGTCTGAGGAGGACTTACAAATAGCTGAGAAAAGAAGAGAAATGAAAGGCAAAGGAGAAAAGGAAAGATATACCCATCTGAATGCCAAGTTCCAAAGAATAGCAAGGAGAGATAAGAAAGACTTCCTAAGTGATCAATTCAAAGAAATAGAGGAAAACAATAGAATAGGAAAGACTAGAGATCTCTTCAAGAAAATTAGAGATACCAAGGGACCATTTCATGCAAAGATGGGCACAATAAAGGACAGAAATGGTGTGAACCTAACAGAAGCAGAAGATATTAAAAAGAAGTGGCAAGAATACACAGAAGAACTGAACAAAAAAGGTCTTAATGACCTGGATAACCACGATGGTGTGGTCACTCACCTATAGCCAGATATCCTGAAGTGTGAAATCAAGTGGTCCTTAGAAGGCATTACTACAAACAAAGTTAGTGGAAGGGATGGGATTCCAGCTGAAGTATTTCAAATTCTAAAAGATGATGCTGTGAAAGTGCTGCACTCAATATGCCAACAAATTTGGAAAACTCAGCAGTAGCCGCAGAACTGGAAAAGGTGAGTTTTCATTCCAATCCCAAAGAAAGGCAAGGCCAAAGAATGTTCAAACTACTGCACAATTACAGTCATTTCACATGCTGGCAAGGTCATGCTCAAAATCCTACAAGTTAGGCTTCAACAGTATGTGAACCAAGAACTTCCAGATGTTCAAGCTGGATTTAGAAAAGGCAAAGGAAGCACAGATTAAATTGCCAACATCTGTTGGATCATCGAAAAAGCAAAGGACTTCCAGAAAAACGTCTACTTCTGCTTCATTGACTACATTAAAGCCTTTGACTGTGTGGATCACAACAAATTGTGGAAAATTCTTCAAGAGATGGGAATACCAGACCGTATTGCCTGAGAAACCTGTATGAAGGTCAAGAAGCAACAATTAAAACCAGGCATGGAACAATGAACTGGTTCAATATTGGAAAAGGAGTACATCAAGACTGTGTATTGTCACCCTGCTTATTTAACTGATATACAGAGTACATCATGTGAAATGCCAGCATGGATGAACCACAAACTGGAATTAAGATTGCCAGGAGAAATATCAGTAACCTCAGATATGCAGGTGACACTACCCTAATGGCAGAAAGCAAAGAAGAACTAAAAAGCCTCTTGATGAAAGTGAAGAGGAGAGTGAAAAAGCTGGCTTAAAACTCAACATTCAAAAAACAAAGATCATCTGGTCCCATGACTTCATGGCAAATGGATGGGGAAAACAATGGAAACAGTGACAGACTTTATTTTCTTGGACTCCAAAATCACTGCAGACAGTGACTGCAGCCATGAAATTAAGACACTTGCTCCTTGAAAGAAAAGTTATGACCAACCTAGACAGCGCATTAAAAAGCAGAGACATTACTTTGCTGACAAAGGTTTGTATAGTCAAAGCTATAGGTTTTCCAGTAACCACTAACAGATGTGAGTCAGACCATAAAGATGTCTGAGTGCAGAAGAACTTATGCTTTCAAACTGTTGTGCTGGAGAAGACTCTTAAGAGTCCCTTGGACAAAAAGGAAATCAAACCAGTCAATCCTAAAGTAATTAACCCTGAATATTCATTGAAAAGATTGCTGCTGAAACTTTGGCCACCTGATGTAAAGAGCTGACTCACTGAAAAAGGCCTTGATGCTGGGAAAGATTGAGGGTAGAAGTTGAAGGCCCAACAGAGGATGAGATGGTTGAATGGCATCATCAACTCAATGGACATTAGTATGAGCAAACTCTGGGAGATACATATAGTTCCTGGAAGTTTCAGGGACCAGGATACTGGAACTTTTATTTAAATGTTCTCTACATAAATACTTTCTTCAAGAATTGCTCTTAGCAAAATAGAAAATACCAATACTATGGAAGGTACAGAATATCTGTTCTAAGAGTTTATATTTTGGGGTTTGTTGTTGTTGTTGGAATATTTGTTTCAGTAATTTGCAATTAACCTCAAACAATCCCAACACAGGCAAAAAGAAAAAGGGGAAGCTTGCTGGGTGAGACAATCCTAATTATAGAGCATCTACCATATGCCAGGCCAGAGAATACAAAAACTGAAGGCACTTTCTGTGCCTCAAAGGCTCAGAGACCACTGGGGATAAGCAGGCATATAAACTAGTAACTAGGGCACAGGCAGATGAGTACAAAAATAAGCTAGTTACAAAAACTTCATGAATTCACTAGACAGGCACAGTAAGGAAAGATAACTCAAGCAGAAGGAATAGCAAGTACCAAGGCACAGGGCTCCAGAACAATATAGCACATTCAAGGCTTTCAAGTGAGTTAGTAGTTAGTACAGCTGTAGCTCAGAGTATAGGAGAGAAAAACAGCAGCAGCAGATGATGGAAAAGTCAATAAAAGTGAGATCAAGAAAAGATCTAAAGTAAGCTCTAAAGCTGGTATCTTATCTGCTGGTGGCAAGCTCATCGAAATCTTCTACACAGAAGGGAAAAAAGTGACTAGCAAGGCAGAAATTGGGCATGCCTGGGTCCCTATATGTCATAACACATAGCACCAAAACCTTACTCTTAATTCCTGCCATGGAAGCCAATTAAAGAGGAAATTTGTCAGAGACAGGTCTGTCTAATATAATACGCAGTTTTCTGAATCAGACATGTGGTAGATAACAATGTGGTTAATCAAGATCCCAAAGGCAAAAGGAAAAGGCACATTTAGAAAAGAGAATAACTCCATTTTGGACATGCTGGATTTTGTTTAAATTATGAGATAGTCAAGAAGAAATATCCAGTAGACAATTTGGAGTTGGGATAAAAAAGATTGGATTGGAGAAATAAATTTGGGAATCATGATCAGAAAAGTGGTAATTGAAGTTGGGATATAAATGAGATCACTAAAATATATACCTAAAAATTGAAAAGAAAAGAGGGTAAAAAAGAAACACCCAGGGAAACAGCAACATTTAGTAGGCAGAGGAGGAAGAGGAATTAGAGATGCAGATGAAAAGGCATGGCCAGAAAGATGCAGGGAGAGAACAAGCAAAAAATATTGGAAGCAAGAGTAAGTGGTATTTCAAGCAAAAAGTACTCTACAGTTTGAACGGCAGCAAATTTCCCCTAACTCTTCTTTCTTCTTTACTCTCCACAAACCCAATCTCTACACTATAGAGTCAACATTCTGCCTGTTAATCAGAAGATGTAGAAGTTGTTTTTTTTTTTTTCAACATTTATTTATTCATTTGGCTGCACTGCGTCTTAGGTGCAGCATCCTGGATTTTTTAGTCTTGGCATGCAAACTTTCAGCTGTGGCATGTGGGATCTAATTCCCTGACCAGGGATTGAACCTGGCCCCTTGCATTGGGAGCGTGGGAGTGTGGCATCTTAGCCACTGGATCAACAGGGCAGTCCCATCACAGTTTAATTTTTAAGTTTTGAAATTTCTTATAGAATATTAAAATATAACAAAGGACAAAACATAATCAACATGTACTTGTGTATCTACCAGGCAGCTTAAGATGTAAAATACTGATGACATCAACATTCTCTCTTGTGTTCTCCCCAATATCTTAGCTCTCCTGAGATAAGTACTTTCTAGAACTTGGAATTTAACATCTCATGCCTTTCCATATATTTTCATATTTATGTAAGTATCCCTATGCAATATAAACAATTATTTTGACTGTTTTAAATTTTTATATAAACAGCATCACACTATATGTATACTTTTGCAACCTGCTGTTTTGATCAACATTGTATCATTGATAATGAAACATTAGTTCTAGTTTATTCCTTTCCACTACTGTATAGCACTCCATTATGTGATTATATCACACGCCTGTACCCATTCTTTTATTGATTATTAGGTTGTATTCCAAATTTTTTTGCTTTTATAAACAATGCCTCTATAAATATTCATATGTACGTTTCCCAACATGCATATCTAAGAGTTTTCCTAGGTTTTATAAAATTTGTGCAAATGAGTTACTACTGTGTACTGTATAATCTCCTCAGCACTCAGGATGGCCTGATGGGTACCACCTAGACATCTTCTGAAAGCAGTGAACTCATAGTACCCTACAAATATAATAAGTTTCTATTTATGTCATGAAGTTTAAAGGAATCATTTGCTTTAGAGATATATTTAATAGAATAACTGGTTTTAGAACGTGTCTTCAGCTTTACTTATTTTGCTAAAATTCTCTTGAAAGGGTTATATTACTCCATGTAGCCTACTCTGTTACTTTCAAAAGGAAGAAAATGAGGCAAATTTCACCCTTCAAGAGGCAGAAATGGTTTCAAGAACTGTTCAGATGCAAAGACATTTTACTAGGCTACTGTAGGAATTTTTCAACCAGGTGAGCAAAAGTTTCAGGACTTGCTCTCACAGAGTAGTATTCTTTCTAGGGCTGCTCTTCTCGTCACAGGCTGATGAGGCTAACTGGATCTGCGGGTTGCTACCTCTCTCTTGCGCTCATTTCTTTCCGAAGGAGACAAGTTTGCATTGATTCTGGAAATTATGCTGTCCTATCCTAAGCAAAAGAAATTCACCGCTTGGTCCCGTATGATGAACTGGGAACCTACAAGTGTATAGGCCAAAGCCAAAGAATGAAAAAGTGCATTCACTGTCATTGTTCCCAGCCACACACTTCCCTCTGGAATATGTGAGGAAGGGTACCTGGCAAGGAAATGGTTCCAATTGTCTTGTATTTCATTGTTTAATGAACGCTTCCTTTCTTTAAACTTCTCTTTCTCTGTTCCATGGAACAAAGTCTCAGACTTGCTGGACTTTGTTGTTAATCTCCATTTTTTTTTTTTAAATGAGGAAACTGGCCAGAAGAGCTGAGTATATCGCCTAAGAAAACATAGGAGCCAATTGTATGCAAGTTCTCTAACCATTAAGCATCTGCTGTGCCCACTGGAGAACACTTAGGATAGGAAGTGAGGTCATCTCTCATAGCTGCTATCTTCTTACTCCTGTGCCTCTTCATCCTCACTCACCTATCCCCACACCCCTTTTCCCACCCTCCTTCACTTCTCCATGATTTTATAACAGACCTTACATTAGAAGCCACCATCTTCAAAGCATCCATGCACTTCACTTTACGGTCAGGAAAGAAAGGATCTAGCCCAATTTCTTTGCTACCAGAGAAACCGATTTCTCTGCTACCCCTTCCCATATGTCAGGAGGACACTGGATGTCCAAAATTCACCAAAAAGTTAATAAAGGAGCTGAAAATTTTTTTTAATTCAGAACATTTTTTGCCTACCATAATGGGCTCAAAAACAACTATAAATTTGAAACGTGAGAATAAGAAATGTGGAACTAAGCCCTGTTCATGAATGAAAATTCCTCTAATAAGCCCAAATTTATATTCTTGTTGTTCAGTCACTCAGTAGTGTCGACTCTTTACAACTCCATGGACTGCAACACACTAGGTTTCCCTGGCCTTCACAATCTCTCAGAGCTGGCTCAAACTCACATCCATTGAGTCAGTGATGCCATCCAATCATCTCATCCACTGTGGCCCCCTTCTTCTCCTGCCTCTATCGTTCCCAGCATCAGGCACTTTTCCAATGAGTTGGCTCTTCACATCAGGTGACCAAAGTATTGGAGCTTCAGCTTCAGCATCAGTCCTTCCAATGAATTATTCAGGGCTGATTTCCTTTAGGATTGACTGGTTTGATCTCCTTGCAGTCCAAGGGACTCTCAAGAGTCTTCTTCAACACCACAGTTCAAAAGCATCAGTTCTTTGGTGCTCAGCCTTCTTCATGGTCCAACTCTCACATCCGTACACGACTACTGGAAAAACCATAGCTTTGACTAGACAGACCTTTGTTGACAAAGTAATGTCTCTGTTTTTTAATATGCTGCCTAGGTTTGTCACAGCTTTTCTTCCAAGGAGGAAGTGTCTTAATTTCATGGCTGCCGTCACCATCTGCAGGGGTTGGGGAGCCCAAGAAAATAAAGTCTGTCACTGTTTCTAATGTTTCCCCATCCATTTGCCATGAAGTGATGGGACCAGATGCCATGATCTTAGATTTTTGAAAGCTGAGTTGTAAGCCAGCTTTTCACTCTCCTCTTTCATTTTCATCAAGAAGCTCTTTAGTTCCTCTTTGCTTTCTGCCATAAGGGTGGTGTCATCTGCATATCTGAGGTTATTGCTATTTCTCCCAGCAATCTTGATTCCGGGTTGTGATTCTTCCAGGCTGGCATTTCACATGATGTACCCTGCATAGAAGTTAAATAAACAGGGCAACAATATATAGCCTTGGTGCACTCCTTTCCCAATTTTGAACTAGTCCATTGTTCCATATCAGTTCTAACTGTTGCATCTTGACGGGCATACAGTTTTCTCGGGAGGCTGGTAATATGGTCTAGTATTCCCATCTCTTGAAGAATTTTTCACAGTTTGTTGTGATCCACAAAGTCAAAGGCTTTAGTGCAGTCAATGAAGCACATGTTTTTCTGGAATTCCCTTGCTTTTTCTACAATCCAGCAAACGTTGGCAATTTAATCATTGGTTCCTCTGCCTTTTCTAAATCCAGCATGAATATCTGGAAGTTCTCATTTCATGTACTGTTGAAGTCTAGTTTGAAGGATTTTAAGCATGACCTTGCTAGCATGTGAGATGAGTGCAATTGTGAGGTAGTGTGAATGTTCTTTGGCATTGCCTTTCATTGGGATTGGAATGAAAACTGACCTTTTCCAGTCCTATGGTTACTGCTGAGTTTTCCAAATTTGTTGGCATATTGAGTGCAGCACTTTCACAGCATCATCTTTAAGGATTTTAAACAGCGCAACTGAAATTCCATCACTTCCACTAGCTTTGTTCATAGTAATACTTCCTAAGGCCCATTTGATTTCACACTCTAGGATGTCTGGCTCTAGGTGAGGGATTACACCATCATGGTTATCCGGGTCATTAAAGTCTTTTTTCCATAGTTCTTCTGTGTATTCTTGCCACCTCTTCTCAATATCTTCTGCTTCTGTTAGGTTTATGCTATTTATTTATTGTCCTTTATTGTGTCTATTTTTGCATGAAATGTTCCCTTGGCATGTCTAATTTTCTTGAGGAGACCGCTAGTCTTTCCCATTCTATTGTTTTCCTCTATTTCTTAGAATTGTTCACTTAAGAAGGCTTTCTTATCTCTCCTTACTATTGTATGGAACTCTGCATTCAGATGGGTATATGTTTCCTTTTCTCCTTTCCCTTTCTCTTCTCTTCTGTTTCAGCTATTTGTAAGGCCTCCTCAGACAACCATTTTGCCTTTTTGCATTTCTTTTTCTTGGGGATGGTCTTGATCACTGCCTCCTGTACAGTGTTACAAACCTCTGTTCATAGTTCTTCAGGCACTCTGTGTATAAGATCTAATCCCTTGAACCTATGTGTCACTACCCCTGTATAATCATAAGGGATTTGATTTAGGTCATGCCTGAATGGCCTAGTGATTTTCCCTAGTTTCTTCAAGTCTGATGTTTGCAATAAGGAGGACATTCAAGTGTTAGTCACTCGGTTGTGTCTGATTCTCATTCAACCCCATGGACTGTAGGCAGGCTCCACTGTCCATGGGATTTCTCAGGCAAGAATACTGTAGTGGGTTGCCATTCCCTTCTCAAGGGGATCTTCTGGACCCAGGAATTTTATTCCGGTCTCCTGCATTGCAGGCAGATTCTTTACCATCTAAGCCAACCAGGTGAGATCCATTTACATTCTAAAATAGCACACTTAAGAAAGTTATCCTCCCACTATAAAGTATACCTATCTTCTAAAAAATAAAAAGAGAGTCATAAATTGAGTATAGAGATTAAAGTTACAACAGTGCACTTCTCTTGGCTCCAAATCATAATGACCTCATCCATAATGGAAGAGGAAGAGAGCAAGAACAAAAGTGAGAAAGAGAGACAGAAAGAGGAGCTGAAGGGGTTGGAGGCCGCACAAGGGAGAAAGAAGAGGAAACGACTCAGACATGTACAGAGAGATACCTAAGGCCACAAAACAACTTTTGTTACTTATGGCTTCATATGTAAGCATTTGAACTTCACAAATTCCTAGTCCATATGAATTCTGAGTTAAACACAGGGACTCTCTCTATACCATAATAAAGCCTGTCCTCTTTAAGGGAAGTTGCCAGAAGTAACGTGCATCTAACCATGGGACATATCCTGTCACTATTTTTCAAACGGAACCTCTACTGAAGTGAACTTCAATGACAGGATATGATCCAGCTCCAAGACATGTTTCCCAAGGCAGCTTCATGCTGTGAGAGCTGGGCCACACAGCATGAAGCAGAATAAATAAGTCATGGTCATCAGGGGTAGGGGTGGTGAACCTGGTAGAAATGAAACTAACCACATTACTCATTCTGACCACATTACTCATTGGATATATTGTACAAATTTAACAATTTAAGGAATAAAGGAAGAAAAGATTACAAGCCATTTTATTTCCTCCTTTCTTTCCTCTAGAAAACCTGAAGTATGTATTTTAATATCCCGTCCATTAGAAAACTCATACTTATGCATATGCTTTCCAATGAAACTATAATTTCTCTTATTCATTTATTCAGTCAGTAAACTCTTTAGTCAAGAACTTACTAAAGTTTCTTGGGTGCCTAATATGTGTACTATTTGCTTGTGTGTGTATTAGTTGTTCAGTGGCATCTGACTCTTTGCAACCGCATGGACTACAGGCCACCAGGCTCCTATGTCCATGGAATTCTCCAGGTGAGAATACTAGAGTGGGTAGCCATTCCCTTCTCTGGGGGATCTTCTGGACCCAGGAATCAAACCCACGTTTCCTGCATTACAGGCAGATTCTTTACCTTCTGAGCCACCAGGGAAGCCCCCCAATATGTGTTATACACAAAGAATTTAGAACTTTAAAGGCCCATGTATTTCATGGTCCCAGGCGGCCTTCTCTAAAGACACTCTTGCTGTGTGCCTTGAAAAAAATACCCACATGCCTCTATCCTAGCACCCACCATGCTGCTTGTGGTTCTTCTTCCAAGACTCTAAGCTCCCGGAGAACAGGGACATTATAGAAACACAATGTTATGTCTCAGATCCATGCTGCTAGGTTGCTCATTATCAGCTAAAGGCAGGATTTAGAATTAAAGCTTAAAGACTTCTATGGAGCCATCTTCTTGGGGAGATTTTTAAAACTATCATACCTGCCATCTGTAAATACCTGGGATAGAATAATAACTTGAGCACTTCTATAAAAAATCTTATTACAAATCTGAAAAGAATAAATCCTCACATTTAGCACATAGAATATCCAGTGTACATTAGTATTTTAAATTAGACTGGAAGGAAGCTAAAAAATAAATGATAGATTTTCTTTACATTGTAGCAGCCTAGATGACCTGTTATATTCTTTCCATATCTACATTTTTATGATTCAGAAATTTAGCCATCCAATTATAATAAGCATAAGTAGCTAGCAGTTTTGAGGAACCAACATTCTGATGTAATAAAGGCATATTCAAAGTAGCCAAGCAAGCCAAATTTCAAAGAATAGAAAGGGGCGTGTGTGTGTGTGTGTGTGTGTGTGTGTGTGTGTGTATAGATAGATAGATAATTACCCTAAATGGAAGACAAATAAGGAAAGGTAATTTTTTTCCCCCCACTGGATTATGTCTCACTTACAGGAGATGCTCAGTAATGTTTACTAAATTAATGAAAAAACATGCAATTAACTGTTGAGATGCCGTAATGTTAAAAAGCAAGGTAGACAAAGACTGTAGATAAGAAACCCTTTGAAGTGAACTCAAGGAATGTTACAGTAAAAGGAATATGAGCTCAGTTAGATAAAACTGGGGCCTGGATTTAAATCTGAAACATGAAACAATAGAAAAATGGGTGCAAGCAAGTGAGAAACAATGGGTTTTGTTATGTTTGGTTTTGTTTTGTAAAGGGCTGGTAGAGATTGCACCCCAGATAGAGCTTTCAGGAAAGGAGGACTCCTCTGAACATAGTGGAAAAAACTTTAGATTTTCTCTCAGTATTATGAAGTTGAATAAGTTAGTCTCTCAAAACTTTCCTTCTTCTTTTTAATGGGTGTAATACCACCTATATGGGTTTAAGGATTAATTGATGTAACCTATATAAAAGTATCTGCAACCTTAGACACTCAATGAATCTTCTTTCCTTCTTTCTTCTGGCTCACCCAGACTTCTGGAAACCTCCTGACCAGAGCTGTATAACAGAACTTTTTGTGATGATAGAAATGTTCTGTATAACCAACACCCAATATAGTAGCCTTCAGCCACATGTAGCAGTTAAACACTTGAAATATGGCTACTGTGAATGTAAATTTTAATGTTAGGTAATTGTGATTTAAATTAAAATAGCCATGTGTGACTAGAGGCTACCACACTGAAGTGTAGCCACAGACAAGCATTGTGCAACAGAAGCTACTAATAATGTAAATGTTTAAAAGTGGCTATTGAGCACTTGAAATGTGGCTAGTAGGGTAAATGAGGAACTGAATTTTTTTACTTTATTTCATTGAAATTCATTTTAATTTAAATAGCCCCATGCAGCTGGTGGTTATGAATACTAAAAAGCACAACTCTAGACCAAAGCTTCTCAAATCTTGAACTGTTAGTCACTTAGTCATGTCTGACTCTATGCAATCTCATGGACTGTAGCCTGCCAAGCTCCTCTATCCATGGGGATTCTTCAGGCAAGAATACTGGAGTTGGGTGGCCATTTCCTTCTCCAGGGGATGTTCCCGGCACGTGGATCAAACCCTGGCCTCCCACATTGCAGACAGACTCTTTACTGTCTGAGCCACAGGGGAAGCCTGGTACGAATCACCTGAGAATCTTGTTAAATTATATGCTCTGATTTAGTAGATTTGGAGAGACGTCTGAGATTCTGCATTTCAAACACTCTCAGAGGATGCCTATGATGCTTGGCCCTGGACCACATTTTGAGTTGTAAGCCTCTACAGTTGTTGTTCAGTTGCTCATTCGTATCTGACTCTTTGCTACCCCACAGATTGCAGCACTCAGGCTTCCCTGTCCATCACCAAATCCTGGAGCTTGCTCAAACTCATGTCCATTGAGTTGGTGAAGGCATCCAACCATCTCATCCTTTGTCATCCCCTTCTCCTCCTGCTTTCTATTTTTTCCAGCATCAGGGTCTTTTTCAATGAGTCAGCTCTTTGCATCTGGAGCTTCAGCTTCAGCATCAGTCCTTCCAATGAATGTTCAGGATTGATTTCCCTTAGGATTGACTGGATTGATTTCCTTGCAGTCCCAGGGACTCTCAAGAGTCTTCTCCAACACCACAGTTCAAAAGCATCAGTTCTTCGGCACTCAGCCTTCTTTACGGTCAAACTCTCACATCCATACCTGACTGCTGCTAAAGCCATGGCTTTGACTAGACAGACCTTTGTTGGCAAAGTAATGTCTCTGTTTTTTAATATGCTGTCTAGGTTTGTCATAGCTTTTCTTCTAAGGAGCAAGTGACTTTTAATTTCATGGCTGCAGTCACCGTCTGCAGTGATTTTGAAGCCCAAGAAAATTAAGTCTTTCATTGTTCCATTGTTTCCCCATCTATTTGCCATGAAGTGATGGGACTGGATGCCTAGATCTTAGGTTTTTGAATGTAGAGTTTTAAGACAGCTTTTTATTCTCCTTTTTCACCTTCATCAAGAAGCTCTTTAGTTCCTCTTTGCTTTCTGCCATAAGGGTGGTGTCATCTGCATATCTGATGTTAGTGCTACTTCTTCTGGCAGTCTTGATTCCAGCTTGTGATTCATCCAGCCTGGCATTCTGCATGATGTATGCTGCATATGAAAGGTCATTGCTGAACCACAGGAGAAGACTTCATTCCGGGACCAGAGAGGAAGCTTGATCACACAGAGCTTTTGTGTAAAAAAGTTTTATTAAAGTATAAAAAAGACAGAGAAAACTTCTGACATAGACATCAGAAGGGGGCAGAAAGAGTGCCCCCTAATTAGTGTTAGCAATGGAGTTATATACTTTTTACTTATTACAAAGAGTCAAAAGAACGTCTGGAGGTTATAAAGACCTTACTAGACCCACTCCCATAATTTACATTTTAAGATTACAGGATTAGCCAGAAGGTTTTTTCCAGAAACTGTCCTCAAGCAGGATACATTATTGTTATATAATCCTAAGAAATGTAGAGGGGAAAAAGTTTGTCCTTTCCTCCTCCTTGAGAACCCCAGACCCCTCTCTCCTTGGGGACCACCAGATTTCTTATTAACCTGCCTAGGAATTGACTCTCTCACATATAAGTTAAATAAGCAGGGTGACAATATACAGTCTTGACGTACTCCTTTCCCAGTTTGAACCAGTCCGCTGTTCCAGTCCAAGGCTCTACATAGTCCTTCCAATTCTGAGCTCTCTCAACTCTGAATCCACGGAACTGGTGGCAGCAATGCATGAGCTATTTAGGAGCTGTTTTTGACACTTCAAAAAGCTTAACAGCATTTCGGACACTTTCTGGCAAGAATGCAAAAATGATACATTATTTATGGTGTGGAGAGGTACAATTTCTAGCAATTTTATTTCTAGGAAAATACCCCAAAGTTAATCTGGGAAAAATACAAAATATATACAGGCTATTCACTGCAGCATTATTTATAAAGTCTAAAGAGAAAATTGTATATGTCTCACAATAGTGTTTCAGGAAAGAAAGTGGGTCTGAGAGGATGGTCACATCCTAGATCTCAAGTGAGTATCCGGAATGGCTGCCAAGCGTGGGTTCTTGGCTTCGCATAGGAAAGAATTCAAACACTAACCACGGTAAAGTGAAAGAAGGTTTACTCAGGGCAAAACATCCCACAGACAGAGTATGGGCCACCTCAGAAGATGAGAAGCACCAGGGTACAGGGTTGTTGGTTTTTATAGGGGTGGGTAATCTCATAGGCTAATCAGTGGGAAGATTATTCCAACTATTTTGGGGAAGGGATGAGGATTTCCAGGAATTGGGCCACTGCCCACTTTTCAGTCTTTTACGGTCCAGTCTCAGAACGGTCATGTCATTTAGCTGATCTACTACAATGAGTGTATACTGAGTCTTCAGGTCTAGTGGAAGTCAATCATCTGCCAGCTTAGACCTAGTTGGTTCTAACCAGTTTATGACCTGTCCTCAATGGCTATCATTCTTTTAAAGGTTATGTCCCACTGCCTTCCTACCTCAGGGAACTAGATTAATAAATACAAAAGAGTACTACGTAGCTATAAAAAGCAAAGCAAATATCTCTGTACACTCTATAAAATGACTGCCAAGATATACTAAAAAATAAGTGTGGAGGAAAATGGGTATGGAATGCAAACATTTACCTATATTTGTTAATATTTTTAAGTGAAAACAGGTAACTGCTTTTAAAGCTACCTATAAGTCAGAAGAGAGAAAAAGTAAGAGATATATTATGTCTGAATATGCCTTGGTTTATAGATTTGTCTTAGGAACCATTTCACATAACTATAAAACAAAATTTTAATTTTAAAATAAGCTACATATAAAATTAAAAACAAAATGTTAAATGAACTTAAAAGAAGGTCTTAAGTTGGTGACAAAACCCAATAGGAATTATTTCAAATGACTTTAAAACATACTAATTTGTGACAACTCAGAATGGTGGGTTGGAGTGCAAGGTAGGAGGGAGTTTCAAGAGGGAGGGGACAAATGTATACCTATGGTTGATTCATGCTGATGTATGACAGAAACCAACACAATGTTGTAAAGCAATTATCCTTCAATTAGAAATAAACTTTTAAAAGATACACTAATTTGATAGTAAATTCTTAATAGAATACACTATAGGAACAATAAGAACTGCAAAATGCCTTAAACACCTTGAGAGGTGGTGTAAATATTATTTTGAAACTGTATGCATATTGTGGAATAAAACAAGTAAGAAAATATATTAATGTATTGATTTCTGGTGCAGGAAAACGACTGGAACCCCAGTCACACCAAATGGCAAGAAACTTTAGTGAAATCATGACAAAAAGACTATCTAGGCATCAGTAAGAGCAACTACACTGGATTGAAATACCTCTAGTATGTCTGAATCCTTGAAGCAGGGCTTTCCTTATGGTGCAGTGGTAAAGAATCTGCCTGCCAATGCAGGGACACAGGTTAGATCCATGGTCTGGGAAAATTCCACATGCCACAGGGCAACTAAGCCTGTGCACCACAACTACTGGGCCCGTGAGCTTCAACTACTGAAGCCTGCACAGGTAGAGCCTGTGCTCTGCAACAAGAGACTTCACTGCAATGAGAAGCCTGTGCACCGCAACCAAGAGTAGGCCCGGCTCTCGCAAATAGAGAAAGCCTGAGGGTGCAGCAGCAAAGACACAGCACAACCAAAAATAAATAAATAAAATTATTGTTATTAAGAAAAAAAACAAAAATCATTCCTGGTTCTCTTTCTCTGGGAAACCCCCAACCTATCTGCCTACAATTGACCATCTTCAGTGGATGCTAGGGAACCAATCTGGGCTTCCCAGGTGGCTCAGTGGCTAAAGAATCCACCTGCAATGCAGGAAACTCAGGTTCAGTCCCTGGGTTGGGAAGATCCCCTGAAGAAGGGCATTGCAACCCACTCTGGTATTCTTGCCTGGAGAATTCCATGGACAGAGGAGCCTGACAGGCTAGTCCATAGAGTCATAAAGAGCTGGACACAACTGAAGCGACTTAGTACACACACATGCAGGGAACCGATTCATTATTTTGAAAACTGGTAAATAGAGGGAAAGAAGCAAACATTTATCCTGCCCTTCCTATACAAATTATACCTCAGGGTAATGAGTTGATGACAGGAAGTTCATCTTTGTAGAAATACATATATAATAAATAAACATGGAATGACAGAAAGAGAATATAATTTTACAACTCCTAATAAAATAATGAATCTAGGCAATAAAACTTCATAGCTCCTAACATTACAGAAAAAAAAAGACATGGAAACATTAGGCACTTTCTGAAGACAGTACAAAATATCTACAAAATTGTCTTGCCAAAACTGTAGAACCACAAAGTTTTTAATAGGGGTCCATGGATCAGGCCCATGAAAATATTCTGGGAAATACATGAACTTAGATGGCTAAAAAATACATCCTGATCTTCAGTAACATTAAACTGTACTTTATGGAGCCGATTATACAGAGTGAAGTAAGCCAGAAAGAAAAACACCAATACAGCATACTAACACATATATATGGAATTTAGAAAGATGGCAATGATGACCCTGTATGCAGGACAGCAAAAAAGACACAGATGTGTATAGCGGACTTTTGGACTCAGAGAGAGAGGGAGAGGGTGAGATGATCTGGGAGAATGGCATTGAAACATGTATAATATCATGCAAGAATCGAATTGCCAGTCTATGTCCGATGCAGGATACGGCACGCTTGGGGCTGGTACACGGGGATGACCCAGAGAGATGTTGTGGGGAGGGGGCTGGGAGGGGGGTTCATGTTTGGGAACGCATGTACACCCGTGGTGGATTCATGTCAATGTATGGCAAAACCAATACAGAATTGTAAAGTAAAATAAAAAAATAAATAAATAAATAAAAATTAAAAAAAAAAACTGTACTTTAAATTTCCTTCAATTGCAAACATAGGTAACAAATTATAGAGGTATTACTATTAGCGGTGCCTGTAACCTTGCTGCCAAAGATTTTACAGATATTTTCATACCATATGACAACTGTGGGCTGGAATTTCAAAACATCATTACTACTCCAAAATGATGGTAGTTAAAGACCCACTGTGAGATCTTTAACATTTTTTTTAAAAAAGAAAGCACATATATTAACATCATATTGTGTTTTTAATAATTTAATACCTAAATAGAATCGGTTTCCTCTATAATCCTATGTATTTTATTTTTTGCATTTAAAAACATTATTCTGAGAAGGAAATACTGTAAACCCACCAGATACAGTCAGCAAAAAACCCAGAGCATGGAAAACTCTCTAGCACATATGAACTGTTTCTTTAAAAATAAACTGCAAGAGACCAGACATGCTTGGGTTGCCTGACTGGCCTTTCTTATAAGTTTTCAGAAAACAGAAGCGCAATAGTCGGAGTCCAAGCAGTCTTGTGATGGTCTCCAGGTACCCTGTGAGAGGAAAGGGGAGGGCGCCCCTGGAATCATCTTCCTCTTCGATGCCGCTCCCCTTCCCTTCTCCCTTATCCTCTGTCTCAGACATTTCTAACTCTTCCCCTCCCCCGTGTCTTACATCATTTCCCAGGAGATAAAGTGTATCCTTCCCCGGTTTGCCAGCTGGTCGGGTTCTCAGTGTGAACCTTTCCAACAGGACCTGGTAGCTAAGACAGTACTTGAAAGTCTGGAGCGGCTCAGTGTGTCTGGAGCAAACCCACTACCTTGTATCTTTGAGTGCCAGCTGCATCTTCAGGATAAACGGTTCTGAGGTTGGGCTGAGCAACAGCACAATGAATTTGTCAGGCAGCTGGAGGACAGTAAGCCAGGCTTTGTGGCAAAATTTTACCAAGCTGTGGCTGCTACAGCTGCTGAAGGATGCTAGGCATTAAAAATCAAAGAAGATAACCAGAGCGAATAGAGTCAAGGCCACAACTTTACCATGAGAACTTCAAACATGTCACTTAAAGATCTGGAGATGGTGTCCCGATCAGCTGACAGAACTCGATGACCAGTACAGGCCTGGTGATTTCAACAGCCTGTCAGCTGGACTCCTAGTGTAAATGTTTTCCATTTAAGCAAATCCAGATCAGCCGTCTGCCTCCTAACTTACTTCTTTCCAAGAGAAGTCAAACCCTCAAGAATTTAAAGATTTCTTTGGCAACTATAATCAAAAGGAATCTACACATTATAACTCAAGCTTATTGTTAGCCTACAGGGTATCAAACACAGCTCTTGAACTCCAGAAATGGAAGAATGGCCAAAAAAAGGTCATGTTTTTATAATTTAGCTGGGTTCAGATACCTGGTTTTACCACCACTACCAAATTCTAGCATAATTATCTGACATCCCAACTACTAGCTTTTCTAGTTATGATTTAGTGAAAGTATGAAAAAAATCAGATTAGTTACTCCTTTCTCCACACTGACACTTGTCTGGGTCTAAGTAACAATGACTTTTCTTCTAAAGTATATGTGACATCCTTGAGGCTGGCAGCAGATAGTCTTATTCTATAAGTTTGCTCTACAACAATAAACAATATGAAAACAAGTGACACTCTTTACAAGTTGACGGGCTTATTTTTTATATCAAAATAAAGAATGAATTTTGAGAACCAAAAAAATAAATAAACTGCAAGAATAAAAGAGCCAAAAAAAAGAAAAAGACAATAGAAAAGAGCCAAGAGGAAGAGGAAACATATAGAAGAAAGAGATGTAGATATAACAATCTTTAAAAATGAATGGTACTTATGTGAATCTTTATATAAAGAAACTATTTTAAAAATTAAGTTATAATTGGGGAAACTTGAACATAGACCAGCTATATGATAGTAAGGAATTATTGTTAATTTTTAGGTAGAATAATAGTACTATGACTGTGTTTCCTAAGTCCTTATCTTACATGTTGAGATTAATACTGAAATGTTTATGCATGAAATTATATGATGCTTGAGATTTACTTTAGGATAATCCAGGAGGGATGAAGTGGAGAAGTATGAAAGAAATGAGCTGATAATTATCAGTTGATCTGTATATCACAGCAGGTAATAGTCTCTACTTTTATTTAAACATTCCCATAAATTTAAGCCTAACAGAAACCTCACATTTACCCACAATAAGACTATTCAGACAAACCCAAATATCATATTTACTTACTTTCAGTTATAATTATACCAACCAAATATGGGAATACTCATTGTCTGTTACTAATCAGAAGCTTTAGTGTCTGATTAGTTAAAAGAAAGAGAAAAAAAAATAAATTCATTATTATTTAACAAATACAATTTTTTAAAGTTTCAAAATATAAAATTCTGGGGAGAGAAGTAATGAAAACAGGTTTATAAAATCTATAAAACCTAGATTGCTGATCTAATAAAATGTTTCATATAGTATTCTATTTAGTATGTATTTGCCTTGCCAGATAGGTTGTAGTATGAAGTCAAGTGGGCCTTAGGAAGCATCACTACAAACAAAGCTAGTGGAAGTGATGGAAATCCAGCTGAGGCACTTCAAATCCTAAAAAATGATGCTGTTAAAGTGCTGCACTCAATATGACAGCAAATCTGGAAAACTCAGCAGTGGTCACAGGACTGGGAAAGGTCAGTTTTCATTCCAATCCCTAAGAAAGGCAACACCAAAGAATGTTCAAACTACCACACATTTGCACTCATTTCACACGCTAGCCAAGTAATACTCAAAATTCTCCAAGCTAGACTTCAACAGTACCTGAATTGAGAACATCCAGATGTTCAAGCTGGATTTAGAAAAGGCAGAGGAACCAGAGATCAAATTGCCAACATCCACTGGGTCATAGAAAAAGCAAGAGAATTTCAGAAAAACATCTACTTTGGCTTTATTGACTACACTAAAGCCTTTGACTGTGTGGATCACAAGAAATTGTAGAAAATTCTTCAAGAGACAGGCATAACGCACCACCTTACCTGCCTCCTGAGAAATCTGTATGCAGATCAAGAAGAAACAGAACTGGACATGTAACAAAGGATTGGTTCCAAATTGGGAAAGGAGTACATCAAGGTTGTATATTGTCACCCTGTTTATTTTACTTATATGCAGAGTACATCATGCAAAATGCCGGGCTGGATGAAGCACAAGCTGTGTCAAGATTGCCGGGAGAAATATCAATAACCTCAGATATGCAGATGACACAACCCTTATGGCAGAAAGTGAAGAACTAAAGAGCCTCTTCATGAAAGTAAAAGAGGAGAGTGAAAAGCTGGCATGAAAGTAAAAGA
>NW_024070201.1:16692558-16928876 GCF_014754425.2 Oryx dammah
CATGAAAGTAAAAGAGGAGAGTGAAAAGCTGGCATGAAAGTAAAAGAGGAGAGTGAAAAGCTGGCTTAAAACTCTACATTCAAAAAACTAAGATGTTGGCATCTGGTCCCATCACTTCACGGCAAATAGGTGGGGAAACAATGGAAACAGTGAAATACTTTATTTTCTTGGGCTCCAAAATCACTGCAGATGGTGACTGCAGCCATGAAATTGTCACTTGCTCCTTAGAAGAAAACCTATGACAAACCTAGACAGAATATTAAAAAGCAGAGACATTCCTTTGCCGACAAAGGTCTGTCTAGTCAAATCCATGGCTTTACCAGTAGTCATGTATGGATGCGAGAGTTGGAATATAAAGAAAGCTGAGCACCAAAGAATTGATGCTTGTGACCTGTGGTGTTGGAAAAGACTCTTGAGAGTCCCTTGGACAGCAAGGAGATCCAACCAGTCCATCCTAAAGGAAATCAGTGCTGAATATTCACTGGAAGGACTGATGCTGAAGCTGAAACTCCAATACTTTGGCCACCTGATGTGAAGAACTGACTCATTGGAAAAGACCCTGATGCTGGGCAAGATAGAACGCAGGAGAAGAGGACGGCAGAGGACGAGGTGGTTGGATGGCATCACCAACAAGACAGACATGAGTCTGAGCAAGCTCCAGGAGTTGGTGATGGACAGGGAAGCCTGGAGTGCTGCAGTCCATGGGATAACAAAGAGTCACGCACGACTGAGCGAATGAACTGAACTGTAGGTTGTAGGCTGTTGCCAAATTATTACCATTTCTCTAGTCCTATACAGGAGCAAGGGTCCATTGACAATCAATCCTAACTGCTTGGAAGTCAGATACCAAGAGTAGAAGAAAAGATGTCATGAAGTAAGGGGAGACTTTCTTTTGTCTTTGTCCTAGATTCACCAAACATCAGATCTTGTAGTTCCTAAGTAGATTTTTCAGTTGGGATGATTTCACTGTAACCAGCTGTCAAATTTAACAGTGACAATTCTTGTTATAAATTGTTGTGCTTAGCCACTCAGTCCTGTCCAACTCTTTGAGACCCTATGTACTATAGCCCACCAGGCTCCTCCATTCTTGAGAATCTCCAGGTCTAACTCTTTGAGACCCTATGGACTATAGCCCACCAGGCTCCTCCATTCTTGAAAATCTCCAGGCAAGAATACTGGTGAGTGTGTAGTTCCCTTCTCCAGGGGATCTTCTCAATCCAAGGATCAAACCCGCATCTCCTGCATTGCAGGTGGATTCTTTACCACCTCAGCCACTAGGGAAGCCCCCATTATAAATTAATACATTTACTTTCAAGTATAAATGTAAGTTTCATCAGCAAGAGCCCCACTTTATCTAGAGCCAATCACCCCCAAATGAACTGACCATGATGTTCCAGATATACAGAAGTAGAAAATTCCCCCAAGGAACAGGAATTCAGAAATTCAGCCATCAGCTTTCTTATCTACAATGCTAGAAGGATGTTCATAAAATTCTGCCATAACCACAATCTATCGTTTAATGAAGTAATGAGGCAAGTGTGTCCAAAAGTTGCCCCATAAATCATAGCACCTATTATATTTTCTATTTATTACTATTAAACAGACTAATAGAATAAGGCCCTTCAAAATTAGCAAAACATTTTTCTCTACTTACCATCACCATATGTCATAGTGAACTTCTTACACTAGAAGGGGAGGGGGAAGCTAACCAATCTTGTGGTCACTCTATGACAATACAACGAGGTTTGGAGAAGAGCAAACTAGGATGTGTGTAGGTCCAGCAAGGACCAGAATTACATTCAGTCTCTTTAGTTGTAACTCAAGATGTATTCAACCAAAACTAACTTCAACCTCTGAGCCTTAACAACTCTCTTCTAGTTCCTGAAACTCTCATTCCATTCTGACTCTGCAGAAAGATGAAAGGGCCTAGAGTCAAAGGATACTAACGAAAGAGGTAAGAAATCAATGACTAGATTGGTAGATGGATCAAATTACCTGATTGAAACTTAAAATTAACAGAGCATTTGGCTGGGATCATAGGACTTTGGTTGTTTTCTTCTTTATCAAATTTGTACATAGCAAGTTTTCTAACAATGAGAAATCTATTTTTTTAAATCTATATTCTTTCTTTAAAAGCCTGTAGAGTCTGAAGGGACCAGAAGAGGCCGTGCAGACTAACGTTGGAAGACTTCTTTGACTCTTTATTTTGAATCCTTGTGCTAAGGTGGACTCATCCATCACCATCAAGTATTATTTTCTTACATTCACACTAAAGAACCCCATCAAAATACCTTACTTTATGTTTTTTATAGTGCCTTGCAAGATACAAAAACTTCTCTCTACCTTCTTTTTGATCCATTTGACAGTGCTGTGGAGTTACAGATGAAGAAACTGAGGCTGAGAGCGATGAAATGGGTCACCTAACTGATGTTGGTTCAAAAGTAGCAGAATTAGGTACAAAATACAAGGCCCCAGCACTAAATAGAGTGTTTCTGTTAGCCCACTATGTTCCCTCCTATGTGATTCTGTTAAAATAACTTAGAGGATTCATCTCTTCTTTTTCTCTAACCAAATATCTGACGAAAATGGATAAGGTGGCAAAAATACAAACTGGATAATACTCTGAACTGAACTGAACTGATGCCATCTCTTTCTATAAATGCCTAACTTCTCATCTAATCATTGAATATGACTTCAAATTATATTGTCCCATATATTTTATATTAGATAAAATATTCCATAGTAACTATAAACTGTTTGCATAAAATTAAATCAGTTATTATAGAATTATAATTAGTTTACATATTTCTCAGAATTTTATTTTCAAATATATCCTAACACATGCCAAGCAATTTAATAAATACTGTGTACAATACTGAAGTATGCAAATTTTGGCAATACCTGGCAACTCTAATCATTGCAATATCATCCCACAGCCAATATGAGAAGGATACCAATATTAAGTCCTGTAGAAAATTAGAGTTAAGCAAAAACAGAAAGATATACACACAACCACATACACACACATCCTCACACAAATAGAGAAGCGTGGATGGAGAAAATAGCCACTTGAGGTATTTTTCAGTAACTGCACCTATAATAGAAAGCTGCAGCTTGTTCGAGGGAGCTGATCTATCTCAGTTCAGTTCAGTTCAGTTGCTCAGTCATGTCCGACTCTTTGCAACCCCATGGACTGCAGCATGCCAGGTTTCCCTGTCCTTCACCATCACCCAAAGTTTGCTCAAACTCATGTCCATCAAGATGGTGGTGCCATTCAACCATCTCATCCTCTGTCAACCCCTTCTCCTCCTGCCTTCTATCTTTCCCAGCATCAGGGTCTTTCCCAGTGAGTCAGTTCTTCACATCAGGTGGCCAAAGTATTGCAGTTTCAGCTTCAACATCAGTCCTTCCAATGAACACTCAGGACTGATTTCCTTTAGGATAGACTGGTTTGACCTCCTTGCAGTCCAAGGGACTCTCAAGAGTCTTCTCCAACACCACAGTTCAAAAGCATCAATTCTTCAGCGATGATCTAATCAAGTTTCTACCTGGGTCTTTTTTTCAGGAGGCTAGGCTTTGCAGTAGTATACTACTCCTACCTAGAGACTGCTTAGTGAAAATAGTCTAACCTGGCAGGTAACTGCTACAACCCACGGTGACCTTTATTACCATCTTCTTATTAGTACCCTTTTCAATTCGGCAAAATTTTTTTTCAGTTCCTGATACCATATCAGACTCTCAGAATATAGAAAAATAATAGACAGCCTGCCTTCATGAAATTCACAATACAACAGTGAAGAAAAACAGTAAAGAAACAATTGAGTGAGTGATAGTCACTCAGTCGTGTCTGATTCTTTGTGACCCTATGGACTGTAGCCTACCAGGCTCCTCTGTCCATGGAATTCTCCAGGCAAGAATACTTGAGTGGATTGCTATTTCCTAATCCTTCCTTCTCCTGCCCTAGGGCTTTTGGCTGTGTCTTTTGGCTTAACACCCATTAAGAAGTGATCCCAGTTTTCAGATAACAGAACAGGAATTCCTATTCCCTTTCCTATCCCTATTCCCTGACTTCTTCAAGCTGCTCATGTTAAGAGAAAGGGAATAGGAAGTCCTGTTCTGTTACCTGAAAACTGGGATCACTTCTTAGTGGGTGTTAAGCTAAAAGACACAGCCAAAAGCCCAAGAGCAGGAGAAGGAAGGATTACTACTTGCAGCGAGTAAGAACAACAGGTATCTTTCCCAAAGCAGTGTCTCACCAACAACAAAGCTGGAGAAGCTTGAAGCTAAGGGTTCACATATATTCATGAAGGGACTTGAGCAGAGAAGAAGTCAGCACAGAATTGGAACTAAGGTTGACAAAGTCCAAGCTTTAGTTGACTGAAATCTCCAGGGTCAGAAAAGGTCAACATCATCATTCCTTAGATTCCAGTAGATCTGGTGGTTGAGCATGTGGTCGGAGGAGGGGTCAGTTCCACAAAACAGACCAAGAACCCACATACTGGCTATCTTTACCACTGAAACATAACTGGGAGTCTTTATAACTGATTTATTCCTTAGCTATTATTAATTTTCTTGCCTAAGAACACATTTGTTCTTTTGTCCTTAAGATCATTAAATACTGAGACCTGATCAAGGATTGTGGTCAGGCTTAGATCACAAAATAGCTTAGGCCTTGCTCTAATGTCAAGAAAACCATGCCTGATTCTCTTTCTTCAGGGACCCTCTGCCTTATCTGCTTATAGGTCCCAGCAGACAGTGGTATTATGAATTCTCCAGCATGCCTGGAGCCTAGAGATACAGCTCATCCAAAGAAATTAGCAGCTACCAAATCTCTTTCAAACCTGTGGAACAACCTAAAAAGAGAACCAATTTTTGGTTGATTATTTCAAACACGGACCATGTGCAAAGGTGAGGGTTAGATGAGTTGAGAAATGTTTTCTTGATATTTTATGAATTATTGCTTACATTTATACCAGCATCCAGATGGTCTCTGTGCTCTAAAGTTATTTTTTTAAAACTGGAACCAATTTTAGACTCTATCACCAAATGTACTAGACAGAATAATGTCTCCCAAAATATCTCCACGCCCTAGTACCCTGGAACCTATGAATAGTTCACCTTACATGGTACAATATTATGGTATAAAAAATACATATTTTAGTCTTGGCTCCTGGCCAAATCCTAAAGTCCTTATAATTTCCTAAATGATAAGACTGAAAGGGGACTTCCCTGGTGGTCCAGTAGCAAAGACTCTGCATTCCCAACTTTTGAGGGCTGGGTTTCATCTCAGGTCAGGGAACTAGATCCCACATGCCCTCAACTAAAGAAAGATTTCACATGCCACAGTAACAATCAAAGATCCAGCCTGCTGCAACTAAGATCCAAGGCAGCCTAATTAATTAACTAATTTTTCAAAAAAGAGAGCTGTTCAGTTGCTCAGTCATTTCCAACTCTTTGTGACCCTATGGACTGCAGCACACCAGGCTTCCCTGAACTTCACCATCTCCCGGAGCCTGCTCAAACTCATGTCCATTGAGTTGGTGATGCCATCCAACCATCTCATCCTCTGTTGTCCCCTTCTTCTGCCTTTGATCTTTCCCAGCTTCAGGGTCTTTTCTAATGAGTCAGCTTCTTGCATCAGGTGGTCAAAGTATTGGAGCTTCTGCTTCATTACTAGTCCCTATAATGAATACTCAGGATTGATTTCTTTTGGGATAGACTAGTTGGATCTCCTTGCAGTCCAAAGGACTCTCAAGAGTCTTCTCCAACACTACAGTTCAAAAGCATTAATTCTTTGACGCTCAGCCTTCTTTATAGTCCAAATCTCACATCCACACATAACTACTGGAAAAACCATAGCTTTGACTATTGTCAGCAAAGTAATGTCTGTGCTTTTTAATATGCTGTCTAGGTTTGTCATAGCTTTTCTTCCAAGGTGCAAGCATCAAATTTTAATTTCATGGCTGCAGTCACCATCTACAGTGATTTTGGAGAGAGAGAAAGTGAAAGGACCACCTTTTTTTGTTTGTTGGTCTCCAGATCCTGAAATAGCTCCAGAGTAATAAAGAAGAATCATCTTTAGTTATTCGTAACAGGCCCTTTAAACCACGCCAGAGTTTATGTTAATAATATGACTTATGGGGGCTTCCCTGGTGGCTAAGGCTGTAAAGAATTTGTAACAAATGAGGGAGACCCAGATTCAATCCCTGAGTTGGGAAGATTCCCCTGAAGAGAATAGCTATCCACTCCAGTATTCTTGCTTGGAGAATTCAATGGACTGAGAAGTCTGATGGGCTACAGTCCATGGGGTCGCCAATGAAAACATTCATTAACCTCTGGTTGATCAGCAGAAATACAAGGTAACAACCTGGGACTCACGACTGGTGTCTGAAATGGAAGGTTGGGAGGTGGGGGAATGTTAGGGAAATTAAAATGGAGGAAGTTTTGTTCAGGCTTCAGAAGCAGGAGAGCAGGCCTCTGATCAGCTTCTGACCTGCCTGAACACTGCCAGAATTCCGTGCCTGCCTGCAAGCAAAGCAAGTCAGGAGGCACTTTAGATAAAACCCATTCCAAGAATGAGTCTTGGAATTCTTGACCCCCTAGAGATCTGTCTAACTCCCTGGGGTCTAATGAAATACAAACAAACAGCTTTGTAAAAAAATTAAAATAATGGGGCGTCTCTGGTGCTATACTGGTTAAGGATCTGCCTGCCAATGCAGGAGACATGGCTTTGATACCTGCTCTGGAAAGATCCCACATGCCATTGGGCAATGAAGCCTGTGTGCCACAACTACTGAAGCCTGTGCCTTCTAGAGCCTAAACAAAGCCAGTCTGTGCACAGCAACAAAGACCCAGCACAGACAAAAATAAATAAATAAATAAATTTTTTTTAAAAAAGGAAAGATTAATGTAAAATCAGAGCTGCATTTTTGCACACAAACTGACAATGATATCAGTTTGCAGCCTGGGATTATAAGTGGTAGCCCCCGAAACTGCAATCTGAAGTCTCACACATGGAGCAGATGAATCACCCAGGGTCCTTCCCCCAGTTGGGACCCCAGATTGCTGTTAATGAGGGACTTCCCAGCATGCCATTTAAGTCCGGATGTGGTCAGCACAATTTGGTGATATATATGCTGTTAATCTTCTCTATTGTTTCTATTTCTCTTTCCTTTTAATGATTGCATATTGAAAATAAGTTAAATAACCCTTTATTAAATATTGAAATTTCAGAGGCAAAGAGAAAAGGGAAAGATATCCCCAACTGAATGTAGAGTTCCAGAGAATATGAAGGAGAAATAAGAAGGCCTTCTTAAATGAACAATGCAAAGAAATAGAGGAAAACAATACAATGGGAAATACTAGAGATCTCTTCAAGAAAATTGGAGCCATCAAGGGAATATTTCATTTAAGGATGGGCACAATAAAGGACAGACATGGTATGAACCTAACAGAAGCAGAAGATATTAAAAAGAGGTGGCAAGAATACACAAAAGAACTATACAAAAAAACTCTTAATGACCCAGATAACCACAGTGGTGTGGTCACTCACCTAAAGCCAGACATTTTGGAGTGTGAAGTCAAGTGGGCCTCAGGAAGCATTACTACAAAGCTAGTGGAAGTGACAGAATTCCAGCTGAGGTGTTTAAAATCCTAAAACATGATGCTGTTAAAGTGTTGTACTCAATATGCCAGCAAATTTGGAAAACTCAGCAGTGACCACAGGACTAAAAAATATCAGTTTTCATTCCAATCCCAAAGAAGGGCAATGCCAAAGCATGTTCAAACTACCATACTATTGTGCTTATTACACATGCTAGTAAGGTTATGTTCAAAATCCTTCAAGCTAAACTTCAGCAGTACATGAACCAGGAATTTGGAATTGTATAAGCTGGATTTAGAAAAGGCAGAGGAATCAGAGACCAAATTACTCTCAGCATTCATTGAACACAAAGAAAGCAAGGGAACTCTAGAAAGAAAAAAAAAACATCTATTTCTGTTTCATTGACTCTCCTAAAGCCTTTAACTGTGTGGATCAAAATAAACTGTGAAAAATTCTTAAGGAGATGGGAATACCAGACCACTTTGCCTGTCCCCTGAGAAACTGGTATGCGGGTCAAGAAGTAACAGTTAGAACTGGACACAGAACAATGAACTGGTTCAAAATTGAGAAAGGAATATGACAAGCCTGCACATTGCCAACTTGCTTATTTAAGTTATAGGCAGAGTCTATCATGGGAAATGCCAGGCTGGATAAATCACAAGCTGGAATCAAGAATGCTGGGAGAAGTATCAACAACCTCAGATATACAGAGGACATCACCCTTGTGGCTGGTGGAAAAGTGAAGAGGAACTAATGAGCCTCTTGATGAAGGTGAAAGAGAGTAAAAAAGCTGACTTAAAAGTCAACGTTCAAAAAACTAAGATCATGGCATCTGGCCCCATCACTTCATGGCAAAAAGAAGGGGAAAAAGTGGAAGCAGTGGCAGATTTTATTTTCTTCAGCTCCAAAAATCACTGTAGATGGTGACTGCAGGCATGAGATTACAAGACACTTGCCCCTTGAAGGGAAAGCTATGACAAATCTAGCCAGCATGTTAAAAAGTAGAGACATCACTTTGTCAACAAAGGTCCATCTAGTCAAAGCTATGAAAAAAAAAACAAAGCTATGGATTTTCCAGTATTCATATACAGATGTGAGAGTTGGACCATAATGAAGGCTGAGAGCCAAAGAATTGATGCTTTTGAACTGTGGTGCTGAAGAAGACTCTTGAGTCCCTTGGACAGCAAGGAGATCAAACCAGTCCATTCTAAAGGAAATCAGTCCTGAATATTCATTGGAAGGACTGATGCTGAAGCTGAAGCTCCAATACTTTGGCCACCTGATGTGAGGAACTGACTTATTGGAAAAGTTCCTGATGCTGGGAAAGATTGAAGGCAAAAGGAGAAGGTGGTGGCAGAGGATAAAATGGTTAGATAGCATCACCAACTCAATGGACACTGGATTCCAGACAAAATTGATCAGCATCCATCCTGGATTAAAACACTTTCATCATTTGCTGGGAAGAATATGAGCAAACTCTGGGATACAGTGAAAGACAGGGGAGCCTGGCAGCAAATAGGGTGTCAAAGAGTCATACACAACTTATGAACAACAACACATTGAAATTAAGTTAAATAATAATCCTGTATTAAATACTGAAAGTGTTCATTTGTGTGTAACTACAAGTGGTTTATTCTGTTAATAAATCCTTTGAACCTAAAATGAAAATAAAACTTTCCACAAAATAGGGCAAACTTTAGGGCTGCTGCTGTTTAAATGCTATGTCATGTCCAACTCTTTTGCAACCAACCCCATGGACTGTAGCCTGCCAGGCTCCTCTGTCCACGGGATTTCCGAAGCAAGAATACTGAAGTGGGCTGCCATTTCCTTCTCCAGGGATCATCCAAACTAGGGATTGAACCCATGTTCTTGCTTGGCAGGAGCATTCTTTACCACTGAGCCACCTGAAAAGTGCCTGTGGAGTCTGCACTAACTCCAAACAGTATCATAACTAAATTGTAGTACACCCAATTTGTGTCAGAAGAGCTGGTAAATTTGTTGATGTAGAAACCACAACCACCACCCCCACATTTGTTGTCAGAAATATTGAGTTAGGGAAATACAGTTTTTTCCTTAGGGAAAAAGGGACTTTGCAGATGTAATTATGGTTAAGTACCTTGAGATGAGTCCTTAAAAGGAAGACCCTTTTCCATCTGTGGTTGAGGGTGGTATGACTACATAAAAAGAGTCCAAGAGAAGCAACGTTGCTGGGTTTGAAGATGGGGGAAGGGGCCAAAACCAAGGAATGCAGGCATCCTCCAGAAAGTGAAAAGGCAAGGCTATCCACTCTCCCTAGAGCCTCCAGAGAAGAACACAACCCAGCTGATGTCTTGCTTTTTAGCCCAGTGAGACCTGTGTCAGATTTCTGTCCTAAGGAACTGTAAGATAATAAATCTGTTGTTTTCAGTCACTAAATTTATGGTAATCTGTTATAACAGCAATAGAAAACTAGGGCACCAAGTCAAGTTAGTTGCATATGACACTTAATATTTGAATCATAATGTTATTTAACTCTTTACATCCAACCCAATGAATGGCCTTAGAAACAAGATAATCACATCAAGTAAAAAGCGTATTAAGTAACTGCAAACAAAGTTGATCAGGAGCCATCCTGGATTAAAACACTTTCATCATTTGCTGGGAAAAAAGTGAAACCATGCCATCAAACCAGAAACTATTGAACTAGTTTTATGTAAATCAACAAAAGTACAGTTGGAAATCCAGAGATTTCCTCTTACATATCATGTCCTGCATGACTCTAAGACAGTCAGGAGTACAGGGGAAACATATTAATACTCACCCTCTATACAATAAAAAGGGAGACAAGTGCCAATCACTGACAAGTACTGAGCTTTTACATATATTAACTTAATGGATTTTTATACAAACCTAAAATGTAAGTATTCTTTTGCCAAAGTTCAAAGTCTTTTAACCAAGTTACAACAAATAAATAGTAACACTAGGAAAGTGAAAGCCACTCAGTCGTGTCCAGCTCTTTGCAACCCCATGGACTGTAGCCCACCAGGCTCCCCTGTCCATGGAATTTTCCAAGCAAGAATAGCAGAGTGGGTTGCCATTTCCTTCTCCAGGGGAACTTCCCAACCCAGGAATAAAGCTTGATCTCCTGCATTACAGGCAAATTCTTTACCATATGAGCCACCAGGGAAGCCTTGCAGCTAGATTAAAATTCAAATAAGATTCTAAAGCCTGTGTTCTTTCCATTCTGCTATGCTAAGAAAATGAAATAATTGTAGGAAGAAAGATAGTAAGAAGGGTGCACAGTTCTAGAATATTTATCCCTCAATTCCTACAGCATTTGCCTTGTAACTCTCCTTCCCACTTTCTACTATATGTCTGTAGTGTTTTAGATTCCTGTTTCATTTGTTTTACTAGATTATAAATGCAGAAAGTATGTCATGGGGATTTTTGTGCCTTCCCCTTACATTCATATAATATCCAGTACTGTTACTATTATTGCTGTTGTTACTATTGTTACCATTACTATTATTACTGTTTACAGTAACAATAATACCTGACGCTTGTTGAGTACACATTTCTTACCAAGCACTGTTCTAATAATTTCATAATTCTAATTCATGTAATCCTCCCAACAATCCTATAAAGTAGGTAATATTCTTTTGCTATTTATAGATAAAGAAACTGAAGCACAAGACATTAAGCAACTTGCCCAATATTATACAGCTAATAAACAGTAGAACCTGGGGAGCAGCCCAAGCAATGTGGCTTATAATAACTGTTATACTCCAGTACAGTAGCCCTCTCCCCTTTATCTATGAAGGATACATTCCAAGAATCCCAGTGGAAGACTGAAAATGTATATAGTACTCAACCCTACACATGCTATGTTTTTTCCTATACATACATACTCATGACAAAGTTAATTTATACATGAAGGAAGAGATTAACAACTAATAACAGAATAGAGCAATTATAACAATATATTATAATAAAAGTGATGTGAATGTGAGCTCTCAGAATATTTTACAGTCCAGGTTTAATGTGTTTTCCATCTTAATCTTAACTAAGCATTTATCACACACTGTGGCTGTAACTTTTATTTAATTTTGCTCTATTTAGGTGCGTCAGGTCTTAGTTGCAGCATGTGGGATCTTTGTTGCAGCACAGGGACTCTAGTTGTGGGCTCAGCAGTTGCTACAAGTGGGCTCTCCAACTGTGGTGAACAGGTTCTGGCTCAGTAACTGTGCCACGTGGGCTTAGCTGCTCTGCAGCATGTGAGATCTTAGTTCCCCAATCAGGGATCAAACACACGTTCCCTGCATTGCAAGGTGGATTCTTAATCACTGGACAGCCAGGGAAATCCCTGTGGCTGTAACTTTTGCAGTTTTAGGTGCAACAGCAAAACTAACACACACTTCTTTTTCCTTCTTCACAGTTTCACAGAAGATTCGTTCTTACCATACGTCTTAGCAACTTCAGCAGACAAGTTTTTTCCCTCCTTAAACAGAGAACTTTCACCATTTTAATTAAAGAAAATACCTTATGGCTTCCCTGTGCTGTATCCAAACTGCCAGCATCACTACTCTTGCATTTGTGGGCCGTTTTTAAGTAATCTGATGGTGACATGAACACAAAAATAGTCGATCTGATAATCAAGATGCCACAAGTGACTAATGGGCAGGAGAGCAGAACAAAGGGATGAATCAAATCCCAGGTGGACGCAGCAGACAGCACAGGATTTTACCATACGACTCAGAGCAGCATGCAATCTAGAACCTATGAACTATTTCTGGAATTTTCCATTTAATGTTTTCAGGCCTCAGTTGACCATGTGTAACTGAAACCAAGGACAGCATTTATTAGGGACTCAAAATACCTTTCTTATTATCCTAACAAGATTGAGGAGACAATAAAAATAACTGTGTGTCGGGTGTCATACTAAGTGCTTATATATGTTGTTTCATTTAAATCTCATAAAAACTTTAGTGAGAAAGGGATTACAAGTACAACTGAATAGGTAAGAAACTGAGTTGCAGCCGTTCCAAGTTTGTATTTTCCCATCCTACATATTACCTCACCTCTCCTCTCTGATAATACAAAAATAAAGTATACAATATTGAGGATTATGATACCATGCAAGGAGATCAACTGATACAAATTACCCTGAATCTCTAACAATGAGCATTAACACATCCATTTGATTATATGTTCCACAATTATTCTAATAAGGAGTGTTCTAATGAAATTAAGAATGACATATCTATTTATGGTATCCTCTCTCTGCCCTCCAGTTTTGATTGGCTGAAAAGAGAAAGTCTGAAACACATATTCAATTCACCTATTCTCTTTGGTGGAGAAGGCAATGGCACCCCACTCCAGTACTCTTGCCTGGAAAATCCCATGGACAGAGGAACCTGGTAGGCTGCAGTCCATGGGGTCGCAAAGAGTCGGACACGACTGAGCGACTTCACTTTCACTTTTCACTTTCATGCATTGGAGAAGGAAATGGCAACCCACTCCAGGGTTCTTGCCTGGAGAATCCCAGGGACAGGGGAGCCTGGTGGGCTGCCTTCTATGGGGTCGCACAGAGTCGGACACGACTGAAGCAACTTAGCAGCAGCAGCAGCATTCTCTTTGGACACAAATCAGAGAAACTTGAGTCCTATGGCCTACATGGGGGAGGTTAAAATGAAAGTGTTAGTCGCTCAGCTGTGTGGGACTCTTTGCGACCCCATGGACTGCAGTCTGCCAGGCTCCTCTGTCCCTGGGATTCTCCATACAAGAACACTGGAGTGGGTTGCCATTCCCTTCTGCCAGAGTCTTCGCCACCCAGGGATCGAAGCCGGGTCTCCTGCATTGCAGGCAGATTCCTTACCAGCTGAGCCACTAGGGAAGTGAACAAGAAGGCGCTGGAGAAGCACTAACTGTGGGCAATATGTAGAGGATGTGGCCTCCACCTCTTGGATTCTCCCTCTCCCCAGACTTCCTGTGTGAGAATTCCAAAAGGGGCAACCAATATGAAACACCATCCAAAGTCAGGAACAGGAGCTCCAGGAGGGCTGACAAGCTGGGGACAGGGATGGGGGAAGGGTAAATTCAGAAGGATGGGATCAGTACTGGGTAATTAGCACACTGCAGTTTCAAGAGTCTAAATGGCTAGAGTTTAAAATACTGTGACAGACGTACAACCATATCTCTACCCAGCCTAGTCTGGCAAAGGCATGGAAGAAAACAGACTAACCCTGTTCTCGATGGGCAACCAAGAAGCCACCACCCATAAAATTTTAAATTCCTAATACTGCCTACCCATTGAGGCTGAGGCTGAATAGGAAGTTTTGAAGAACTATTTTTTTTAACCATTGGAAAATCTAAATGTACATCCCTTGTGGGTTATCAAAACAAAAATACGGATTTCAAAATTTGAGAGTTTTGTTGTTTTCTGTTGTGTGTGTTTTAAATGGTAAGATGAAATCCTCAAATGAAGAAAATCAACTGGTCTGCAGTTAGAAGAATGAAGTCAACAGCGACAGCAAAGCACAAATAAAGAGACAGGCAGAGAATCCCACTGTGGTTTGGGTTCCTGGCTCCATCTGCTTCTCTGCTCTCTGTGGTTTGGCACTTAAACCCTCCTTGAATTCTGCGAAGTCATAAATCTTCCTTTTTACCTACAACAGTGGTCAGCTGGATTTCTCTGCTAACAATCAAATTCATACACTATTCAAACACCAACCAGGCACCAAAAGAAAACAGGAATCTAAGTCTGAAAGTTCCTGAGGACTGGGTCTGGGAGGGGAAGGGAGGTGTAAAGGAGTGAGTCATGACAGTCTTTCAACATTCCACAGACCTTAAACCAGAAAAACTCACTCTCCTCCTTAGTCTGCTTCATTTGCTCCTAATTTATGCCTGCCAGCTCTCAACCACTCTCAGCCTTTTCAAATGGAACTGCCAGTATCAGGCAAGGAGAAGTAAATGAGCATTAATGGGGAACCTTATACAAGCCCCAATTTTTTAAGCTCTCAGGTGGCATCTTTAAAAATCTATGTAAAATGCATTGTGTATGTGTGTGTGAAAGTCACTCAGCTGTGTCTTTGTGACCCCATGAACTATACAGGTCATGGAATCCTCCAGGCCAGAATACTGGAGTGGGTAGCATCTCCCTTCTCCAGGGGATCTTCTTAACCCAGGGATCGAACCCAGGTCTCCCATATTGCAGGCAGATTCTTTACCAGCTGATATAAAAGTACTTGATATAAAAGTAATAGCAAAAGATGGGTATTTCACAGGTAATATGAGTATTTCTCAAAAGTGGAAACAAATAAAGCCAATAAACATACACAGAGACCCAGCTTCATTATTGATCAGGGATACATAAATTAAGATACTCTTTTACATTCCCTTGATTGTAAAAATCTTAAAGTATGATAACATCAAATGTTAGGATATTTGTTTCACAGGATTTCTCATATTCAGCTGGTAGAAGTATAAGTTCATACAAACACTTTGGAAAAAGTTTGGCATTTACTTTATAAAGCTGAACAATCACATACCCTCTAACCCAGCAATTCCTCTCATAGGTCTATGTGTGTGCATGTGTATGTATTAAAGAAGCTCTTACAAGTGATCAATAGGAGACAGTAGAAGAATGTTCCTAAAACTCCTGTTCACTATTCCAAAACACATAGAAAAAAGCCCAAATGCCCCTCAACGGAATGAGAACATAAAATGTGGTATACTCACAAGAAAGAATATTATATGAAGCAAAAAGGAGTGTTTTGCAGCATCAGGCAACAATACGGATGAATCTTAACAATGCGATATGGGGGGTGTAAATAAATCCCAACAGATTATTCATAACATACCTTTTTTAAACAGTTTTTTTTAAAAAAGATAATAAAATATAAGTTTTAGAAATGTATACGGGTACAAAACTATACCAAAATGAGAGCAAGGAAATGGTGAAAGAAGGATTTAGGATGGTGATTATCTTTGGTTAGGAAAGAAGGGATAGTGTGAAATGAAATATTTCCTGCCATATCAGCTAGCAAGAAATGGCATCACCAAATGTGAATTTCTGAGCCCTGCCAACAAATGGCACCACTCTCTACCCAAGGAACTTAAGGATGTTACAGTCATCAGCCATTACAGTCATCAGCCATTACAGTCCTCCAGTGTGAGCTGGTGAGCCGTAAGGGAATTCAAGAGAGAAAAGAATACTTTTGTAAAATTGCAGGATGCTGGCCCCAGATAGCTGAAATGCATATGAAAGAAATGACTTCAATAATCCCAGACTCTTGCATCTTCTCATACATAGAAAGGTGCTAAATTCCTTGATACCTGGTTTTCCTTACTTAACAATAATCTTTGATGGTCAGCCTGCCCGACCCCTTTGTTGCAAATTTGTATATTGCCTGATTCCCTCTCCTGCCTGCTCAGAGCAGTTTTTCAGCGCCTCTGAGATGCTGTCTCCTGGGCTAGGAGTCCTAAACATTCCCACCAAGTGAAATATTCTCTGTTTTCAGGATGTGACTAATTTTTCAGTCAACAGTTTGAAAGAGGTAGATGAAAATTACCATCACAATTCCAGTTTCAGGGCTGATAGTAGGTATATAGGAACATATTACATGCAAAAAAAATTAATTTAGTCATTCATGGGCCAACTATGAAAGCATGTCATGTGCCGGGGATTATGAGTAATACACTTCCATGCAACTGGAATCTAAAAAATAAATGATGCTCCAGGAAAAGAATTATATTTATCTTGTGACTTTATATTCTCCCTGGAACCCTAAGGGGATACGAACAGCCCAGAGTAAAAACTCTAGGGGGTAAAATTGTCCCGGGCTTGATTTTTCTGTTTGATGCCCAGCTCAGAGGAGGTAGGGCCACCACAGTGGTAGCAGCCCAGGCGCTGGGACCAGACTGACTTGGAGGAGATGAAACCTGGCTGCTTTCCTTACTGCTGTGTGACTAATCCCATTAGGGAATAAGATTTAACCTCTCAGTGCCTCAGCTTCCAAATGTGTCTAGGGGCCTGGCAATGCAAGTATAACACTGCAGAGGATTATTGTAAGGATTACATGAGTTAATCCACATGATGTCCTGGAATAGTGAGGTTGCTCTAGGTATACTAAGTAAAGTTTACTCAACAAAGATTGGCTTTTAACATTATTTTATCTCTGACTTGACACCACAGTGAAAAACTTAAGAAATATTCTCCTGATGGATATGTTAGGGGAAGCACACTTACTGAAACTGCCTACCCTGGCCAGGCACCATAGTAACCATTTGCATGAGTTATTTTACAACAGGAAGTCCTAGTAAGGAACATGGAACTAATAAGCCACCACCAACCAGTTCAGGAAAGGTCAAAAGGAGACACCACATGTCAGACCACCTCCCAGAATCCTTCTCACAGGCATCCATCTTGGTTGACCAATGTGTGCACCACCAGGAAGGACTCTGAGTCAGAATGGTTGGCCAAAGACAACCCAGAAATTAATCCCATCACCATAAAACCTGAGACTGAGAGTCACATGGCAGAGTAGTTCTTCTGGGTTCCCTTACCCTACTGCTCTCTGCACAGGTGCCCTTTCCCAATAAAATATCTTGCTTTGTCAGCATGTATGTCTCCTTGGACAATTCATTTCTGAGTGTTAGACAACAGTTCTCTGGGACCCTGGAAGGGATCCCCCTTCCTGCAACAGATACATTTATACATAGGGCTGAGTAGCTTTGCTCTATATCTGAAACTATCACAACATTATTAGTCAGCTACACTCCATCATAAAATAAAAACTCAAAAAGAAAAAATATTCTGTAGTACAAGAGTACTACTCTGGGAAGCTCTAAGTCCTATTAGAGAAGGAAATGGCAACCCACTCCAGTGTTCTTGCCTGGAGAATCCCAGGAATGGGAGAGCCTGGTGGGCTGCCATCTCTGGGGTCACACAGAGTCGGACACAGCTGACTGAAGCGACTTAGCAGCAGCATAGTAATACTAGCATAGTAATATAGTCATATAGGATAGTAATACTAGCCTCAAGCTCTCAGTAGGATTTGCTGGGCTGCAGAAACTGAGTCAATATGTTCCTTAAATACTCTGATTTCCAAGAAATGACTAGAAAGAAGTCTGAGATTCACAGGTGGTTTTTAATGGAATCTTTCTCTGCATCATTGGCATAAATAACCAAGTTTTTATGACATATTACTTATCTGATGACTTTAATTAACACAGACCCCTGTAACCATCTAAAAAGAAGTCCCACAATCTGTAGACTTAAAGTTTTTATAATTTATTAAAATAAAAACCATTTAAATCTTTATACAGGGCCTATTTATACTTTGACTATGAGTAATTCTAAGAAATGGGTTATCTAGTTTCTACAGCATTAATAGGTTAGAAGTCATAATCTAGCAAAATGTAGACTTTTAGATATGCTCCATAATACAGAAAAAAATCATGTGTGACAACTATGAGAAAGAAGTCCAAACAAAAAGTTAAGACAAAATATTAAGTCGAATGGCCTCTTAGCATATTATGACTACTCAGCAGAATAATTTTAATTATCATAATCATCATAATGATGATCCTGAATCATTAAGAAAAGGTACTATGTTGAATGCACTTTGTTTATTAAAAGGCAAGTAGTCTCATTTCTATTTTAAATATACCATGAAGACTTCTAAATGATGGATTTTTTCCTTGGTAAAATCTCCAGGATTAGTTGCAAATGGACTCACTAAGTAATTCAGTGGGTTGGCCTAACCTAGACAGTTGTTTGATACAAACCAATTAAATGGTGAAGAACTGGTGCCCAAAATTATGACAACAGAAGTGAGTAATCCATTACATAAACAGTGCCACTTTGAATAGGTTTAAAAGTAAGTCTTAATATTTTTTAAAAAGTGTGTCAAAAGTTACCTGTAAAATTCACCTGCATGAAATACTTCATTTTCTTTGATGTTCCTCAGTAAATAATACTATAAGGAAGCTTTATAACTTTTTAATAAACTTACCAAAACTAATGTACACAAGCAGTTACCTTGAGAGGCAATTCGCTTCTTCCATAGCTATAGCTCGTGAAAACTACTTTTTTGTTACAGTATGGTAATGTAATGAGTTAGGAAACAGGTACAGAAGAGCATAGAGGAAGGGCACCCAACAGAGAGACAGCAAGGAGCCAAGGAAGAAGACTGCCTAACTTAGTGCTGTCTGCAAAGAGTCTTTAAGCAGCCATGAAGTCAGATAGGAAAGCATTCAAGGAGGGAGGTACGAGTATAAAGACATGGACTATGACGTGTGGCAGCAAGGCACTCAGAGGAATGCTGGTGTTGCTGGGCCACCACATGAGAGATGGACGTCCTGGGAAATGAGCCTGGAGAGGGAAGTGGACCGATGATAGACAGCCTTACAGTTCATGTCAAGAACTTTGAGTTCTCAAAAAAGGAAAAATTTTGCATGATCCCATTTATAAAAGGGATCTAGAATAGTTAAACTTATAGAGACAGAATGCAAAATAGTGGTTACCAAGGGCTGTGGTGGCATCACTGACTCAATGGACACGAGTCTGAGTGAACTCCGGGAGTTGGTGATGGACAGGGAGGCCTGGCGTGCTGCGATTCACAGGGTCGCAAAGAGTCGGACACGACTGAGCGACTGAACTGAACTGAAGGGCTGTGAGGAGAAAGGGATGTGGAGTTAGGGTATAACAGGTTTAGGGTTTCCATTTGGAATAATTAACAAGTTCTGGAAATGGAGAGCGATGATGGATGCACAACATTGTGAATATACATAATGTCACTGAACTAGACACTTAAAATGGTTAAAACAGTAAACTTTACGTTATGTATATTTTATCATAATAAAAACCTCTAAAAATATAATAATTGTGTTCAGGTAAGAAGAAGACAAAGGAGGGAGGAAGGGAGAGGGGGAGGAGAGAAAAGGAGGGCACAGCGACCAGAAGCAGTACCAACAGCCACAGCTTGAGCTCCATTCAGTGACCAATGGCTCTCAGCCTTGTTTTAACTGCAGAACCCTGTCTTCAAACATCTTGCACAAAAGCCCAACTGTAAAACAGGCAAAGCCACAGACCGAGTAGGGGCCAAAGGCCAGCCCAGGAGCCCGCCAGCTTCTACTTCCCATCTTGCCCCCATAATGAACCCAGAGGAAACCTCAGTGCCCCACCAAGAGCTTCCCCAAATTGCAAACCACTGTGCAGGTAATGGGAGGAAGCCAAAAGATTTCACCCTCAACATGATGCAGTGAGATTTCTGAAATAGTACTGCAAAAGTTTAGTTTAGAATCAAATGATTCTACAGTCCATCGGGCTGCGAAGAGTCGGACACCACTTGGCAACTGAACAACAACATGAATCAAAAGAAACTATCTCAACTTTGCCTCTCCCTGAGGCAGGAGACAGTTGGGTCACAATTAGGCATTTACAACTGGCCACTTGTTTATATTTCTTAGAGCAAGAAAAAGATGGGCTTCATGCCAGACACTTAAAACCAGCCTCCTGTTTGCTAAGTAGGACATGTCTGACTGTTTGCAACCCCAAGGACTGTAGCCCACCAGGCTCCTCTGTCCATGAAATTCTCCAGGCAAGAATACTGGAGTAAGCCCCTCCCTTCTCCAGGGGATCTTCCTGACCCAGGGATCAAACCCAAGCCTCTCATATCTCCTACAATGGCAGAAGGATTTTTTTTTTCTCAATGATAAATAAATCTTTTTTTTAAATAAATTTATTTATTTTAATTGGAGGTTAATTACAATATTGTATTGGTTTTGCCATACGGATGGGGAACACGTGTATACCTGTGGCAGAAGGATTCTTTACCACTGCACTATGAGTGAGTGAAGTCGCTCAGTCGTGTCCCACTCTTTGCGACCCCATGGACTCTAGCCTACCAGGCTCCTCCGTCCGTGGGATTTTCCAGGCAAGAGTACTGGAGTGGGTTGCCATTTCCTCCTCCAGGGGATCTTCCTGACCCAGGGATTGAACCTGGGTGTCCCACATTGTAGGCAGACGCTTTACCATCTGAGCCACCAGGGAAGTCCAACCTGCTATCAAAGGGACTAAAAAAACTTTTTATAAGGACTGATGAAATGTTAGTTAGAAGCCTACCCCTTCTCCAGTGGATCTTCCCAACCCAAGAATCAAACCAGGGTCTCCTGCACTGCTGACAGATTCTTTACCAACTGAGCTATTAGGGAAGCCTGAAGGATACCTTATTGGGGGAAAAATTCTCATTTGATGGCAGTTATTGGTACCCTTCAGTGTTATTTGGCATTACTCTGGTTCCTCTGTAACGAGATGATTTAGGGTAGATGAAGGCATGAATGAAAACTGTGACAAAAGTTCAAGTAATGATAAAGGTCTAAACTTAAGTAGTGACCATAGGGATTGGAGGGGGAGGTGGACTCCATATACTTTCTGGAAGCGCTGTCAAGAAGAGAAATAAGCACTGGCAGCCATCTCATATTCCTCCAATGAACCTGAAGAAAGGAGCAGAGATAAGCAGGAATAACCTTTGGGTTATTCCTAGAACTGTTCTAGGGGGGTGGGAGGGAGAGGAATATACCCTTGGGCAGAGAACGGCCAGAGGCCACGTGGAAGGCTTTTAAAGTCCAGCCTTGCCTCCTCCCTATACCGCATTACTGCCCATCCCTCTAACAACTTCCTGCAGTGCTGAGAAGTTTAAAAGGTTCAGGCTTTCTAGCCCGGAGCCATTCCTTCACCCAGCTCCCTCCAGCTCCTAAGGTAATGAGCTACTTCACCTCTTGAAGTCTAGCAGAAAAGATGAGTTTTAACACTGAGAGTTTAAAATACTAAATATAAGGAGTACTGGATATTGGGTAAAATGCATTTTTCTGATTGCTGGGTTAGACAAAGAGAAACTGCAAATCAGAATTTATGTCTGGACAGTTGCCAGAGGTAGGACTCAAAATCTTAATGAACAAAAGAGCTTTGCCAAAAGCTCCAGCCCAAGACCCTCAGAATAAAGACCAATAAAGGGAAGATTATAGGGAGTATGATAGAGTGAAAAGAAGTCTCAAGAACTCTAGTCATCCCTTATTCATTCATTCATTTGTGGGATTGTGGGGGGGTGGGGAGAAAAAGATCTGAATTCCTGCTATTAAGGACTTTGTCCATCAGGAATGTAAGATGCATACAAATAGCTATCACACAGGGAAGAAATTAAAAATCAATAAAGGAGGCACACAAAAAAAGTGTGTTTAGAGAGAGAAGAAATCTCATGTCTAGGAAGCTAGGAGATATTCCTGGTATTAATAAAATAGAATAGATTTTGGAAAATATTAGAGCATTAGGGAAAAAAATATTGCTCATCTTTCTTATGTCTCGCTAAACTAATCTGCTGTATCGTCTGTCTAGTCTCAGGATTGCTGTTATCTCCTAAAGCAACACCACACCTTCCTATTACCCAAGAACTGGGGGCTGATGAATGAAACAAACCCATGAATAGTACCATGAACCAAGCTGTCTGCCCCTCCTGTGTAGTCAGCCACTTAATCTCCACAATATCACAACAAAATAGGTACTGTTATTATCCCCATTCTACAAGTGAGAAAACTGGGGCCCAGAGAAGTTAAATGACTCATCCACAATCAGTCAGCTGGTAAGTGGCACAAACAGAATTTGAGTCTGTACTCTTAGACATTACTCTAAGACATGTACTCTTAGATACTGCCTCCCAGCTGAGAACTTCTGTCTAAATTCTCAGGCATACTGTATATTGCTGGATAATACAAGGTGATTTTTGGCCACCTTTCCCCTTTAAACATATACAGCTGTTTAAAACTATTCTTATTTACATGACAAAAATATATATACCATTATTGATCTAGTTTTGAAAATGGTATGACTTTTCAAGACATAGTTTTCACAACCTTTTATGAAAAATTCGATTTGTTATTCTGAAAAAGGAAAAAAAAAATGCCTGTGTCATAATGAGCCAGTGGCCAGGAGCACTTCAGGTCAGCTGAGACTGGGGTGGACAGGCGTCATTCCTCACAGGTCGTTGCATGGCCTTGCGAAATTGCTTTAGCTTTGTTTGTTTCTCCATCGGCAAAGTAGGGATAACAACAGTGCCATTTCATAAAGTGGTAAGGATTAAATAATATTATCCATAAAAATTCCTAAGCATAGTACTTGACTGTGAATGCTCCATGAATGCTGGCTTTCATTATTTAGATCCTGAGTTATCTCTATTTCCAACATACAAGCCGTCCACCGACCACAAAAATGCTTTCCCCGACCCAGAGTCTCTCCCAATCCCTTAAACACACTTCTATTTCCCACAGAGCATGGTGACAACAGAAGCAGCTTCTCTGAGGACCCTGGACCCAAAGGTGGCTGCGTCGCCTCTCATCTCAGCCCAGGAAAGGAGCTGGCTCTCGACTACCTCCAGGCGGCACCAGAAAACTCAACCCCGATTTTTCACTTGGGTGAACTCAACTGTTGGTGGACTGGGCTCCGCAGCAGTGGAATGTGGACATAGGCTCCAGGGAGAGGAGCTCACTCACCTACCAAGCCCGAGGGTGGGGACCCCTCTTTCACAGCACCCCCGGGGGGCTCCGTCCCCTGCAGGCTGGGAGGCCACCGGGGACAGACCTAACGATGCCCAAAGAATTAATTTCCCATCAAATCCTCTGAAACACATCCCCACGATTTCTAAGAGGGAGCCCGGGGAGGGACACCAAGCGCTTCAGAAAGCCAGTAAGGAGTGAAACCCCTGCGGCACGTGTTGGGCCGCCTGAACCAGCTCCCCCAACGCACGCGGCCGCCAAGCCCGAGCCGGGGTGGTCCCTGCGGCGCCCGCAGCCCAGCCGGCCGCGGAGCACTGCCCTCCACTCACCAGGTGAAGACTTTGCCCTTGATCCAGAGCAGCAGGCTGGCCGAGCCCGGCGCGTGCGGCTGCCGGCCGCTAGGTCCCGCCGGCGGGGCGGCCTCCATGGGAGCCCCGCCGTCTTCGGCGCCCGGAACCCCTAGAAGTGCCGGGTCCCGGAAGACGGGAGGCGGCGCTTGTGCGGCCGGTGGGGGCTCGGCACGGGCAGTGGGTCTGAGCTGTCGCTCTCGCCGGCGTCCCTCTCTCACCTCTGCTGGGCGGACTCGTTCTGCGGCAAATCATTAACTGTCAAGGCCCTGGGGCCAGACGATCCATCAGCAGATGACAGAGAGAAAGCAAGGAGCAGCAGGAGAAAGGGCGCTTTTTTTTTTTTTTTTTCCCGCCTTGGCAGTGAAGCTTAACTGCTGGGCGACACCCAGTATGCATTTCAAGTTCTTATGGTCCTTTATTTAAAATCAGCAAATGAGGTGAATCGAGATTATGCCAGTGTACTAACCTAAGAAGCAGTAATTTAGCTAGTGCCGCCAAAAGCTTGACTCTCTATGTACCAATCACAAACAGAAATAGGGAGTCAGAACCGTAGAGAAGGAAAGAGTGGCTTTCTTTCTTTGCCAGGCAAACGGGGAATCCAGAAGGCTAGTTTCTAGAACAATGCCCCCGGGCCTGGTGAATAGGTAAAGGTTATATAGTCTGGCAGGGGGATGTGATAAGGCTCAAGGCAGTAAAACTCTTGCTTTCTTCAGCAAAGTTTTAAAAGGGTGGGGTTAATGACAAGATTAAGGTTTGTGTAGAGTCCAAGTTTACCCTTGGAGTACAAAATGAAAGGACAAAGGTTAACAAAGTTTTGCCAAGAAAACTGGTCATAGCTAACATCCTCTTCCAACAACAGGAAACAACTCTACATATGCTCATCGCCAGATGGTCAATACCAAAATCAGATTGATTATATCTTTGCAGCTGAACATGGAGAAACTCCATACAGGCAGCAAAAACAAGACTGGGGGCTGGCTGACTGTGGCTCAGATCATGAACCCCTTATTGCAAAATTCAGACTTAAAATGAAGAAAGTAGGGAAAACCACTAGGTCATTCAGGTATGATCTAAATCAAATTCCTTACCATTATACAGTGGAAGTGACAAAAAGATTCAAGGGATTAGATGTGATAGACAATCAGTTCAGTTGCTCAGTTGTGTGCCACTCTTTGCAAGCCCATGGACTGCAGCACACCAGGCTTCCCTGTCCAACTCCTGGAGCTCGCTAAAACTGAGGTCCATTGAGATGGTGATGCCATCCAACCATCTCATCCCCTGTTGACCCCTTCTCCCCCCACCTTCAATCTTTCCCAGCATCAGCATCTTTTCCAATGAGTCACTTCTTCACATCAGGTGACCAAAGTATTGGACTTTCAGTTTCAACAACAGTCCTTCCAATGAATATTCAGGACTGATCTCCTTTAGGATGGACTGGTTGGCTCTCCTTGCAGTCCAAGGGACTCTCAGAGTCTTCTCCAACACCACAGTTCAAAAGCATCAATTATTCAATGCTCAGCTTTCTTTATAGTCCAACTCTCACATCCATACATGACTACTGGAAAAACCATAGCTTTGACTAGACAGACCTTTATTGCAAAGTAATATGCTTTTTAATATGCTGTCCAGGTTGATCATAGTTTTTCTTCCAAGGAGCAAGCATCTTTTAATTTCATGGCTGCAGTCACCATCTACAGTGATTTTTGGATACCAAGAAAATAAACTCTTTCACTGTTTCCATTGTTTCCCCATCCATTTGCCACAAAGTGATGAGACCAGATGGCATGATCTTAGTTTTCTGAATGTTGAGCTTTAAGACAACTGTTTCACTCTCCTCTTTCACTTTCATCAAGAGGCTTTTTAGTTTCTCTTCACTTTCTGCCATAAGGGTGGTGTCATCTGCATATCTAAGGTTATTGATATTTCTCCCAGCAATCTTGATTCCAGCTTGTGTTTCTTCCAGTCCAGCATTTCTCATGATGTACTCTGCATAGAAGTTAAATAAGCAGGGTGACAATATACAACCTTGACACTCTCCTTTTCCTACTTGGAACCAGTCTGTTGTTCCATGTCCAGTTCTAACTGTTGCTTCCAGACCTGCATACAGATTTCTCAAGAGGCAGGTCAGGTGGTCTGGTATTCCATCTCTCTCAGAATTTTCCACAGTTTATTGTGATCCACACAGTCAAAGGCTTTGGCATAGTCAATAAAGCAGAAATACATGTGTTTCTGGAACTCTCTTGCTTTTTCCATGATCCATGGATGTTGGCAATTTGATCTCTGGTTCCTCTGCCTTTTCTAAAACCAGCTTGAACATCAGGAAGTTCATGGGTCACGTATTGCTGAAGCCTGGCTTGGAGAATTTTGAGCATTACTTTACTAGCATGTGAGATGAGTGCAATTGTGTGGTAGTTTGAGCATTCTTTGGCATTGCCTTTCTTTGTGATTGGAATGAAAACTGACCCTTTCCAGTCCAGTGGCCACTGCTGAGTTTTCCAAATTTGCTGGCATATTGAGTGTACCACTTTCACAGCATCATCTTTCAGGATTTGAAACAGCTCAACTGGAATTCCATCACCTCCACTAGCTTTGTTCATAGTGATGCTTCCTAAGGCCCACTTGACTTCACATTCCAGGATGTCTGGTTCTAGATGAGTGATCACACCATCGTGATTATCTGGGTCATGGAGATCTTTTTTGTACAGTTCTTCTGTGTATTCTTGCCGCCTCTTCTTAATATCTTCTGCTTCTGTTAGATCCATACCATTTCTGTCCTTTATCGAGCCCATCTTTGCATGAAATGTTCCCTTGGTATCTCTAATTTTCTTGAAGACATCTCTAGTCTTTCCCATTCTGTTCTTTTCCTCGATTTCTTTGCATTGATTGCTGAAGAAGGCTTTCTTATCTCTTCTTGCTATTCTTTGGAACTCTGCATTCAGATGCTTATATCTTTCCTTTTCTCCTTTGCTTTTTGCTTCTCTTCTTTTCACAGCTCTTTGTAAGCCCTCTCCAGACAGCCATTTTGCTTTTTTGCATTTCTTTTCCATGGGGATGGTCTTGATCCCTGTCTCCTGTACAATGTCACAAACCTCAGTCCATAGTTCATCAGGTACGCAATCTATCAGATCTATTCCCTTAAATCTATTTCTCACTTCCACTGTATAATCATTAGGGATTTGATTTAGGTCATACCTGAATGGTCTAGCGGTTTTCCCTACTTTCTTCAATTTAAGTCTGAATTTGGCAATAAGGAGTTCATGATCTGAGCCACAGTCAGCTCCTTGTCTTGTTTTTGCTGACTGTATAGAGCTTCTCCATCTTTGGCTGCAAAGAATATAATCAATCTGATTTCGGTGTTGACCATCTGGTGATGTCCATGTGTAAAGTCTTCTCTTGTGTTGTTGAAAGAGAGTGTTTGCAATGACCAGTGCATTTTCTTGGCAAAACTCTATTAGTCTTTGCCCTGCTTCATTCCACATTCCAAGGCCAAATTTGCCTGTTACCCCAGGTGTTTCTTGATTTCCTACTTTTGCATTCCAGTCCCCTATAATGAAAAAGACATCTTTTTTGGATGTTAGTTCTAAAAGGTCTTGTAGGTCTTCATAAAACCATTCAACTTCAGCTTCTTCAGCGTTACTGGTTGCAGGGTACATCATGTGAAATGCCAGGCTGGATGAAGCACAAGCTAGAATCAAGATTTCTGGGAGAAATATCAATAACCTCAGATATGCAGATGATACCACCCTTATGGCAGAAAGTTAATAGGAACTAAAGAGCTTCTTGATGATGGTGATGGAGGAGAGTGAAAAATCTGTCTTAAAACTCTACATTCAAAAAACTGAGATCATGGCATCCAGTCCCATCACTTTATGGCAAAAAGATGGGGAACCAATGTACACAATGACAGACTTTATTTTCTTGGGCTCCAAAATCACTGCAGATGGTGACTGCAGCCATGAAATTAAAAGATGCTTGCTCCTTGGAAGAAAAGCTATGGCAAACCTGGATAGCATATTAAGAAACACATACATCACTTTGCCAACAGAGGTCCATCTAGTGAAAGCTATGGTTTTTCCTGTGTCATGTATGGATGTGAGAGTTGGATCATAAAGAAGACTGATCGCTGAAGAACTGATGCTTTTGAACTGTGGTTTTGGCGAAGACTCTTGAGAGTGCCCTGCAGTCCATCCTAAAGAAAATCAGTCCTGAATAGTCTTTGGAAGGACTGATGCTGAATCTGAAGCTCCAGTACTTTGCCACCTGATGCAAAGAGCTGATATTATAAAAGACCCTGATGTTCAGAAAGATTGAAAGCAGGAGGAGAAGGGGACAACAAAGAATGAGATGGTTGGATGGTATCACCGACTCAATGGACAAGAGCTTGACCAAGCTCCGGGAGATTGTGAAGGACAGGGTAGCTGGTGTGCTGCAGACCATGGGATCATAAAGAGTCAGACTGAACAACTGAACAACACCAACTGACAAAATCAAGTTGTGTGCAGTCTCAGGTGGTCCCTCTCCTAATATAGGATGAGCCTCTCTGGTCCCTTTAATCTTGTTTCAAGTGGTTTCAAGGCTGCTACTTCCTTGATAAGCAACTGTATGAAGCTGTTGTTTGAAACTCAGGGAAGGTCTTGGAAGCTTCAATCTTGCATACAAGAAATGAAAGAACAAAAGGCCTCCATGGCCGGGAGCCCCACAGGGCGCTGCTCAGTATCACTATAGCCTCTAGTGCTTGACCTCTGCTAACCTGAAAGGACCAGCTAACCCTTCCCCTGACCTAGTCTTCCTCCCTTTGACGAACATAAAAGATATTTACCATCTAAAAGAACTGAAGATGCTTTCTACTGAAAACACAGGTAAAATCTTGTGTCTTAACCTTAAAAGGATCCTGGAAGCATGTTGTTGACTTAAAAAATAATCACAACCTAAAAGCTGAGAGTTATGTTTTATTAGGTGGAAACTTTTAGAACTTCAAGCCTGGGAGACAGGACCTCAAGTGATCCTGAGAGAACTGCCCTGAGAGGCACAGGAAGGAAACAGATTTTACAGAAGTTTTACAGCACAGGAGAGGTAGTCTGAACATCAAAAGATAGTTTTTATTTAAAGAAAACGAGATTATCCCAAGTTAAGGGATTTAGGACTTCTCTGTGGATAACAGTAGTACTAGTGTTAGTCACTCAGTCGTGTCCAACTCTGCGACCCCATGGACTGTGGCCTGCCAGGCTCCTCTGTCCATGGGATTCTCTAGGCAAGAATGCTGGAGTGGATTGCCATTCCCTTCTCCAGAGGATCTTTCTGACCCAGGGTTCGAACCCAGGTCTGCATTGCAGGCAGATTCTTTACTGTCTGAGCTACAGGGAAGATCCTCTCTATGTATGGGAAGATACAAGAGTCTGGGTTCATTGAAATTATTGCTTTCATATGTATCTCAGCTATCTGGGGATAGTAACCTGTGTTTTTTCACATCCTGAGCTTCCTTGGTATCAGTGTAGGGAGTGGCTGTAGTCTGATGGCTGCTAGATCACAGGTGGTCTCCTTCCTCTGCCCTTAGGGCCCACCAGCTTATATTGGAGGGATGCTGGTTCTAAGATGTTTACTTACTGTTATGGCAGGAAATAGGTATGTCTCTTTCCTTATGCTAAGCCTAAGTCGCTTCAGTCATGTTTGACTCTGTGTGACCCCCCACCAGGCTCCCCCGTCCCTGGGATTCTCCAGGCAAGAACACTGGAGTGAGTTGCCATTTCCTTCTCCAATGCATGAAAGTGAAAAGTGAAAGTGAAGTTGCTCAGTCGTGTCTGACTTCGCAACCCCATGGACTGCAGCCTACCAGGCTCCTCCGCCCATGGAATTTTCCAGGCAAGAGTACTGGAGTGGGGTGCCATTGCCTTCTCCCTCTTTCCTTATAGGTGTGTTCATTTTGCCTTTCAACATTCAGAATTGTCTCTGAGGTGTCAGAGAAGAATGCCAACCCTTGGCACTCAGCTAGGATGCCCTGGGCCTGGGTCATGGCTTCCCATGATTCTGCAGGCCCTTGGCACTAGGAACTGGGGTCATAAATTTCCTGATTCATTGACATGAGGACATTGGTGGGTCTTGTAGACTCCTGCTTCTGGAAAGGAGAAAAGAAAGACAAGAGAAAAAGAGTTGGGACCACTTTTCCTTGATTACGTCCTTCCCGGGGCAAGGATCAGGTGGCCAAAGTGGGAAGCAGACCATGAGAAGATTCTAAGAAAGAAAATAGATTTCAAAAAATGAAATGTAGCTTGAGGAACTTCAAGTTTAGCAGCTACAGAAACCCCAAATTTGAATGAAATGATTTTTTTAAAAAACTGTTTAAGAAGACAGGTGATATGATAATCGAAGTGTTACCAAAAGCTCGCCTCTCTGTATCTGCATGTGCATGCTCAGTTGTATCCGACTTTTTGTAACCCCTTGGACTGTAGTCTACCAGGCTCCTCTGTCCCTAGGGTTTCCCAGGCAAGAATACTGGAGTGGGTTGCCATTTTCTTCTCCAGGAGATCTTCTGCATTAGCAGGCAGATTCTTACCACTGAACCACCTGGGAAGCCCCTCTCTGTACACTGGTCCAAAATCAAATCCCAGAGACAGAGTTTTGGGTGTTCTAGAAAGTTCAGTTCAGTTCAGTTCAGTTCAGTCGCTCAATCATGTCCAACTCTTTACAACCCTATGGACTGCAGCACACCAGGCTTCCCTGTCCATCACCAACTCCTAGAGTCTGCTTAAACTCATGTCCATCGAGTCAGTGATGCCATCCAACCATCTCATCCTCTGTCATTCCCTTCTCCTCCTGCCTTCAATCTTTCCTAGCATCAGGATCTTTTTCAATAAATCAGTACTTCGCATCAGGTGGCCAAAGTATTGGAGATTCAGCTTCAGCATCAGGCCTTCCAGTGAATATTCAGGATTAATTTCCTTTAGGATTGGCTGGTTTGATCTCCTTACAGTCTAAGAGACTTTCACAAGTATTCTCCAACACCAAAGTTCAAAAGCATCAATTCTTCAGTGATCAGTCTTCTTTATGATCCAACTCACATCCATACAAGACTAGTGGAAAAACTATAGCTTTGACTAGACAGACTTTTGTTTCAATATGGTATCTAGGTTGGTCATAACTTTTCTTCCAAGGAGTAAGCGTCTTTTAATCTCATGGCTGTAGTCACCATCTGCAGTGATTTTGGAGCTCAAGAAAATAAAGTCTCTCACTGTTTCCTTTTTTTCCCCATCTATTTGCTATGAATTAATGGGACAAGATGCCATGATCTTAGTTTTTTGAATGTTGAGTTTTCAGTCAGCTTTTTCACTCTCCTCTTTCACTTTCATTGAAGGGCTCTTTGTAGTAGAAAAGGAAAACTTTATTTCTTTGCCAGGCAAAGGGAAACACATCGGGATCCTGTCTCAAAAAAAACTGTGTCTCAACCCCAAGAAATTCGATGAGGGTTTTTATAACAGGGAATCAAAGGTGAGGGTCTCCAACAAGATTGGTGTGTGAGGGATCTCAGGTTGTTGGCTCCTAATCTTGATGAGCTTCTCTGGTCCCTTTAATCTTGCCTCAGGTGCTTTCTTGGCTGCTTCTCCCTTAATTAGCAACTGTTCCATTCCACCCTTTGGAACTGAGGAAAGGTCATAATGGCTGTAGTCTTTCTAACAAGAAATGGGGGACAGAAAGTTCTCCATGCTTGGGAGCCCCACGTGGCCCTTCTCTGTTTCACAAGCACAGGTTGGAGTAATAACTTTGAAGATCGAGGAATCTCCAAGCCAAGGAGTAAAGGCAGCCACTAGAAGTTTAGAGCCATGAGAAGGAAGTAATTCTGTCAACTGAAGCCTTAACTATAGCCCAGTAAAGCTGATTTCAGACTTCTGACCTCCAGAAATAAAAGAGAATAGATTTGTGAAAGATTTTATTTTCTTGGGCTCCAAAATCACTGATGCTAAAGCTGAAACTCTAATACTTTGGCCACCTCATGAGAAGAGTTAACTCACTGGAAAAGACTCTGATGCTGGGAGGGATTGGGGGCAAGAGGAGAAGGGGACGACAGAGAATGAGATGGCAGGATGGCATCACTGACTCTATGGGCATGAGTTTCAGTAAACTCTGGAAGTTGGTGATGGACAGGGAGGCCTGGCGTGCTGCAATTAATGGAGTCGCAAAGAGTCGGACATGACTGAGCAACTGAACTGAACTGAAAATCACTGCAGCTGGCGACAATAGCCATGAAATTAAAAGACGCGTTATGGATAAAGTTATATGTATTTTCTAAACCTATATGCAGGTCAGGAAGCAACAGTTAGAACTGGACATGGAACAACAGACTGGTTCCAAATAGGAAAAGGAGTACGCCAAGGCTGTATATTGTCACCCTGCTTATTTAACTTATATACAGAGTACATCATGAGAAATGCTGGACTGGAAGAAACACAAGCTGGAATCAAGATTGCCAGGAGAAATATTAATAACCACAGATATGCAGATGACACCACCCTTATGGCAGAAAGTGAAGAGGAACTAAAAAGCCTCTTGATGAAAGTGGAGAGTGAAAAAGTTGGCTTAAAGCTCAACATTCAGAAAACGAAGATCATGGCATCTGGTCCCATCACTTCATGGGAAATAGAAGGGGAAACAGTGGAAACAGTGTCAGACTTTGTTTTGGGGGCTCCAAAATCACTGCAGATGGTGATTGCAGCCATGAAATTAAAAGACGCTTACTCCTTGGAAGAAAAGTTATGACCAACCTAGATAGCATATTGAAAAGCAGAGACATTACTTTGCCAACAAAGGTCCGTCTAGTCAAGGCTATGGTTTTTCCAGTAGTCATGTATGGATGTGAGACTTGGACTGTGAAGAAAGCTAAGTGCTGAAGAATTGATGTTTTTGAACTGTGGTGTTGGAGAAGACTCTTGAGAGTCCCTTGGACTGCCAGGAGATCCAACCAGTCCATTCTGAAGGAGATCAGCCCTGGGATTTCTTTGGAGGGAATGATGCTAAAGCTGAAACTCCAGTACTTTGGCCACCTCATGAGAGGAGTTGACTCATTGGAAAAGACTCTGATGCTGGGAGGGATTGGGGGCAGGAGGAGAAGGGGACGACCAAGGATGAGATGGCTGGGTGGCATCTCTGACTCGATGGACGTGAGTTTGAGTGAACTCTGGGAGACGGTAATGGACAGGGAGGCCTGTTATGCTGAGATTCATGGGGTGGCAAAGAGTCAGACACGACTGAGCGACTGAACTGAACTGAACTGGACCATAAAGTCTTCCTCAGAAAGCAGCACTAGCGAAATGCAGCGGGACCATACGGTCCTTGCCCCCCAGTGATGTCCTCTGCCTGCCTTTTGCCTCGGGAAAACTTTATTGGTTTTTTTCCATTAACCTTTTTTTTTCTTTTTTTAATTTAAATTTATTTATTTTAATTGGAGGCTAATTACTTTACAATATTGTATTGGTTCTGCCCGACATCAACATGAATCCGCCACAGGTGTACGCGTGTTCCCCATCCTGAACCCCTCTCCCACCTCCCTCCCCGTACCATCCCTCCAGGGAAAACTTTAATCAAAGAATAAGTTTAATCAGAGAAGTGAGAAATGCTGAGACAAAGGAAAACAGTCTAAGGAGACTAAATAATAATAATGTAATCATTCAGCATAGTCAAGGACCTTTAGTTCTTTCTCAAGGTCTGTAGATAATATTCTGAACCATATCCTGTGAGCTGTCTTATATATATACTAAAACCCCAGGTGGAAAAGTTAACGACATGATGACCAGACTGTACCTAGGACATGAGATGTCACAATTCTGAAAACTGACTGCAAAGAAGTGCGAACAAGTGCCTTACAGAACTGAAGATTAACTGTACCTAAAACCACCAAGATGATGCTAGTCAGACCACTGATGGCCAATTTGAAGATGACTGTTAGAGATGACTGTGCTGTTTCTGCCTTAAACATCGCCCCACCCCACCCCACTCTGTCTATAAATGCTGTCACCCACTGCTTGTCAAGGGGGAACTCGGCCTTTGAACAGATGTCTACTACCCTCCTCGCACAGTTGCCGGCAACTGAAATAAAGCAAACTTTCCTTTACACCAAACTGGGCCTCTTGAGCAGTGAGCAGCCGGACCCCTCACACACTCCTTTTGGTAACATTAGTAGTATTGCTCTAGCTTTGCTCCAAAACGAGCACAGACTCTTACTGAGGATTATTAATCAGTCTACATTATTTTGGCATCAGGATTAAAATACATTGAGTGGGTCTGTGGACACTAATCCACAGGTTTTTGTCAAAGGAAATTTACTGAAATATTTTGTTTAGGGAAACTTCTCTGGTGGTCCTGTGTCTTAAGACTCCTCGCTCCCTATGCATGGGGCCCAGATTCCATTCCTGTCAGGGAACAAGATCCCACATGCCACAGCTAAGAGCTTGCATGCCACAACTAAGGCCTGCCACAACCAAATAAATAAATAAAAATTATAAAATAAATATTTTAAAAATGTATTCAGGTGTTGGAGATTTTGCACCTAATAACCTTACTTCTGGGGCTTCCCTAGTGGCTCAGCTAGTAAAGACTCTAGCTGCAATGCAGGAGACCTGGGTTTGATCCCTGAGTCAGGGAGATCGCCTGGAGAAAGGAATGGCTCCCCACTCCAGTACTTTTGCCTGCAGAATTCCATGGATAGAGGAGCCTGGCGGGGTGGCAAAGAGTCAGACATGACTGAGTGAGTAACTTCCACTTTTACTTTTCAATCTTACTTCTTAGAAGTACCAAAAAAGAGCTACCATTTCTTAAGCACCTACTGTGTGCCAGGATACCAAGGGAACATTTCATGCAAAGATGGGCTTGAAAAGGACAGAAATGGTATGGACCTAACAGAAGCAGAAGATATTAAGAAGACGTGGCAAGAATACACAGAAGAACTGTACAAAAAAGATTTTCAAGACCAAGATAATCACGATGGTATGATCACTCACCTAGAGCAGACATCCTGGAATGTGAAGTAAGGTGGGCCTTAGAAAGCATCAATCACTATGAACAAAGCTAGTGGAAGTGATGGAATTCCAGTTGAGTTATTTCAAATCCTGAAAGATGATGCTGTGAAAGTGCTGCAGTCAATATGCCAGCAAATTTGGAAAACTCAGCAGTGGCCACTGGACTGGAAAGGGTCAGTTTTCATTCCAATCACAAAGAAAGGCAATGCCAAAGAATGCTCAAACTACCGCACAATTGCACTCATCTCACATGCTAGTAAAGTAATGCTCAAAATTCTCCAAGCCAGGCTTCAGCAATCCATGAACCGTGAACTCCCTGATGTTCAAGCTGGTTTTAGAAAAGGCAGAGGAACCAGAGATCAAATTGCCAACATCCACTGGATCATGGAAAAAGCAAGAGAGTTCCAGAAAAACATCTACTTCTGCTTTATTGACTATGCCAAAGCCTTTGACTGTGTGGATCACAATACACTGTGGAAAATTCTGAAAGAGATGGAAATACCAGACCACCTGACCTGCCTCTTGAGAAATCTGTATGCAGGTCAGGAAGCAACAGTTAGAACTGGACACGGAACAACAGACTGGTTCCAAATAGGAAAAGGAATACGTCAAGGCTGTATATTGTCACCCTGCTTGTTTAACTTATATGCAGAGTACATCATGAGAAACGCTGGGCTGAAAGAAGCACAAGCTGGAATCAAGATTGCCAGGAGAAATATCAGTAACCACAGATATGCAGATGACACTACCCTTATGGCAGAAAGTGAAGAGGAACTAAAAAGCCTCTTGATGAAAGTGAAAGAGGAGAGTGAAAAAGTTGGCTTAAAGCTCAACATTCAGAAAACGAAGATCATGGCATCTGGTCCCATCACTTCATGGCAAATAGAAGGGGAAACAGTGTCAGACTTTACTTTTCTGGGCTACAAAATCACTGCAGATGGTGACTGCATCCATGAAATTAAAAGACACTCCTTGGAAGGAAAGTTATGATCAACATAGATAGCATATTGAAAAGGAGAGACATTACTTTGCCAACAAAGGTCTGTCTAGTCAAGGCTATGGTTTTTCCAGTAGTCATGTATGGATGTGAGAGTTGGACTGTGAAGAAAGCTGAGTGCCAAAGAATTGACGCTTTTGAACTGTGATGTTGGAGAAGACTCTTGAGAGTCCCTTGGACTGCAAGGAGATCCAACCAGTCCATTCTGAAGGAGATCAGTCCTGGGTGTTCTTTGAAAGGAATGATGCTGAGGCTGAAGCTCCAGTACTTTGGCCACCTCATGGGAAGAGTTGACTCACTGGAAAAGACTGTGATGCCGGGAGGGATTGGGGGCAGGAGGAAAAGGGGATGACAGAGGATGAGATGGCTGGATGACATCATGGACTTGATGGACGTGAGTTTGAGTGAACTCTGGGAGTTGGTGATGGACAGGGTGGCCTGGCGTGCTGCAATTCATGGGGTCGCAAAGAGTCAGACACGACTGAGTGACTGAACTGAACTGAACTGTGTACCAGATACTTAATGTAATTTTCAATCCTGTTTCAGTTATCTGTTGTTATGTACCAAATCACCCCAAATCTTACTGGTTTCAAACAACAATCATTTTTTAAGTTTCTTATGGTTTCTGTGGATCAGAAATTTAAGAAGGTCTGGGCCAGGAAGTTCTGGCTCAAAATCTTTCTTGCAGTTACAATCAGAAGGTAGTTGAAGCTGGAAGGCAAGAGGGTGAGGGTGTGGGAGTGTTATGGTGACAGCATCCAGGGGCTGACAAGCATCTCTCTCCATTTAGTTCCATGTGGTCTCTTGCTGCTGTGCTTAGTTGCTCAGTCGTATCTGACTCTTTGTGACACTATGGACTGTAGCCCACCAAGCTCCTCTGTCCATGAGGATTCTCCAGGCAAAAATACTGGAGTGGGTTGCCATGCTGTCCTCCAGGGGATCTTCCTGACCCAGGGATGGAACCCAGGTCTTCCTTATTGAGGGTGGATTCTTTACCATCCGAGCTCTGTGGTCCCTTATTGTGCACTAATTTGGGCTTCCTCACAACCTGATGACTTTAGAGTAATTGGTCTGCTTACACAGCAGCTGGTTGCCCTCCAAGTAAGTGTCTAAAAATAAAAAAGCCAAAGTGTTGTTTATGTGATCCAACCAAAGACTACCATGCTGCTGCTGCTGCTAAGTCGCTTCAGTTGTATCCGACTCTGTGTGACCCCATAGATGGCAGCCCACCAGGCTCCCCCATCCCTGGGATTCTCCAGGCAAGAACACTGGAGTGGGTTGCCATTTCCTTCTCCAGTGCATGAAAGTGAAAAGTGAAAGTGAAGTCTCTCAGTCGTGTCCAACTCTTAGCGACCTCATGGACTGCAGCCTACCAGGCTCCTCCATCCATGGGATTTTCCAGGCAAGAGTACTGGAGTGAGGTGCCATTGCCTTCTCCATGAATATACATGTAATTAAACAAGTTGAATTTATTATTCCCTGAAGTGAGAGAGAACAAACCCATGGGAGAATTATCAGACATCTTGGTGAGAGGATGTTAGAAAGGACCTGTTAGGATTTGGGCTTCCTGGGTAGCTCTAGTGGGAAAGAACCCACTGGCCACTGCAGAAGATGTAATAGACTCTGGGGTCAGGAAGATCCCCTGGAAGAGGGTATGGCAATCCACTCCAGTATTCTTGCCTAGAGAATCTCATGGACAGAGGAGTCTGGCAGGCTACAGTCCATAGGGTTGCAAAGAGTTGGACATGACTGAGCAACTTAGCATGCATGCATGTATGAGTGATTTGAGGGAGGGTCTGAGGAAGCAGGAATTGATTTGCCCTAGATTGAATGCTGTGAGATTGGATGCAATTCTGACTGGTATCTCAATAAACTAAACTAATGTGAGGATAAAACTCAATTGACAGTGAAATAGCAGTCACTCATTTTGACTAAAGGGGGAGACTTGGTATTTTGGGGGTGTCACAGTGAAAGACCTTTTTTGTTTGTTTAGATAAAATTATGAAGTAGCCTTGTTTCGTCTCATTTTATTATGGGCTCAAAGTAGTCTTATCTTAGAGCGGTACTCTGAGATTGTTTATGTTCAATAAAAGAAAAATATGACCTAGCAATAAGTGCCAGGACAGCTTCCAAATGTTAAAAACTGCTTATTTTCTTTCTCAGCATCTTCTTTCAGGACCTAAACTTGGAAGTCACGTAGCATCACCCTCACCATAATTATGAACCCCTCCAGATACAAGGGGAGTGAATATAGACCATGTTACAACCTGAATGGTTTGTGTTTCTACAAAATTCATATGTTGAAATTTAAATCTCAGTGTTATCATATTTGAAAGTGAGGCCTTTGAGAGGTAGGTAATTAGGTAGTAAAACTGAAAACCAGAGAGCTAGCTTGCTTTTTTTCTTCTATGTGAGGACACAGTGAGAAGTTAGCAGTTGCAGTTAGCAGTCTGCAACAAAGAAGAGGGCCCTCACCAGAACCCAACCATGCTGGCATCCAGATCTTGGACTTGCAGCTTCCAGAACTGTAAGAAATAAATGTCTGTTGTTTAAGGCATTCAATATATGGTAATTTTTTAAGGCAGCTCAAATAAGCAAACCCACAGCTTTTTTTCTTTAATCTTCTGGCCACATCACATGGCATGTGGGATCTTATTCCTCACCCAGGGATTAAACCTGTGCCCACTGTATTGGAACTGCAGAATCTAAAACACTAGACCATCTGGGAAGTCTTAAGAAAACCCCCACCTCTTGATAGGATATGTGTCAAAGTCACATGAAAGTGAGTGTATGGAATGGGAGCTATTGTTGCAGATATATTTGGAAAATATAGTCTGCCGCAAATGCTTTACAAATTCCAAAAGCATTTCCAAAGTGCTTTCCTTATTTACACTGATTAGCTTATTAGCACTGTTTTTTGAGGTGAGTAACTCAAAGCTCAGAAAAATTAAGTAACCAAGATTTTCAGAATAAAAATTGACTGCCTCTGTGATTTAACTGACAAGTATGCTAAGCCTCCTTCCCACTACCTTTTCTCCCCTGTTTATAAAAATAAGTGTAAATAAACATACTTTTAAGTCTCAGCAAACACAACATATTGTATAATAAAAAAACATATGAATATCTGTGTCATATTATGATTGTCATCAATAAAAAACATGATTGTAGTTCTAAGTGTCTATGATTTTATGTTATGTTCTTTTGTGAGGCATTTTTGAATATTAAAAACACCATAATAGTAAAAAGCTGCAACTTTTTAATTGACAAATATCAAGAAGAAGAAGAATTCTAAAGCAGATATCAACATTTAAGACTCACATAAACTGGAAACAGTATTTAAGATAAACTAGTCATTTCTAACCATTCTAGTTCAATGGTTCTATGGCATAGGAGGGCTGAGAGGAACTATTCCATGTTCAAGGTCAGGAGCAACAGCTGTGAAGAGATACCCCTTATCCAAGATAAGGAGCAGTAGCTGTGCTTTGCTGGGGCAGCACTAAAGAGATACCCCACGTCCAAGGTAAGAAAACCCAAGTAAGACAGTAGGTGTTGTGAGAGGCATCAGAGGGGAGACACACAAACCATAATCACAGAAAACTAGTCAATCTAATCACACGGACCACAGCCTTGTCTAACTCAATGAAACTAAGCCATGCCCTGTGGGGCCACCAAAGGCAGGCGGGTCATGTTGGAGAGGTCTGACAGAATGTGGTCCACTGGAGAAGCGAATGGCAAACCACTTCAGTATTCTTGCCTTGAGAACCCCATGAACAGGATGAAAAGGCAAAATTATAGGATACTGAAAGAGGAACTCCCCAGGTCAGTAGGTGCCCAATATGCTACTGGAGATCAGTGGAGAAATAACTCCAGAAAGAATGAAGAGACGGAGCCAAAGCAAAAACAATACCCAGCTATGGATGTGACTGGTGATAGAAGCAAGGTCCAATACTGTAAAGAGCAATATTGCATAGGAACCTGAAATGTTAGGTCCTTGAATCAAGGCAAATTGGAAGTAGTCAAACAGGAGATGGCAAGAGTGAACATCAACATTCTAGGAATCAGCCAACTAAAATGGACTGGAATGGGTGAACTTAACTCAGATGACCATTATATCGACTACTGTGGGCAGGAATCCCCTAGAAAAAATGGAGTAGTCATCATTGTCAACAAAAGAGTCTGAAATGCAGTACTTGGATGCAATCTCAAAAACGACAGAATGATTTCTGTTTGTTTCCAAGGCAAACCATTCAATATCACAGTAATCCAAGTCTATGCCCCAACCAGTAATGCTGAAGAAGCTGAAGTTGAATGGTTCTATGAAGACCTACAAGACCTTTTAGAACTGACACCCAAAAAAGATGTCCTTTTCATTTTAGGGGACTGGAGTGCAAAAGTAGGAAGTCAAGAAACACCTGCAGTAACAGCCAAATTTGGCCTTGGAAAACGGAATGAAGCAGGGCAAAGGCTAATAGAGTTCTGCCAAGAGAACTCGCTGGTCATAGCAAACACCCTCTTCCAACAACACAAGAGAAGATGCTACACATGGACATCACCAGATGGTCAAACCGACGTCAGATTGATTATGTTCTTTACAGCCAAAGATGGAGAGGCTCTATACAGTCAGCAAAAACAACTCCGGGAGCTGACTGTGGCTCAGATCATGAACCCCTTATTGCCAAATTCAGATTTAAATTGAAGAAAGTAGGGAAAACCACTAGACCATTCAGTTCAATTCATTAAGATCAATCGCTCAGTCGTGTCTAACTCTTTGCGACCTCATGAATCGCAGCACGCCAGCCCTCCCTGTCCATCACCATCTCCCGGAGTTCACTCAAACTCACATCTATCGAGCCGATACAGGTATGACTTAAATCAAATTCCTTATGATTATACAGTGGAAGTGAGAAATAGATCTAACGGACTAGATCTGATAGATAGAGTGCCTGATGAATTATGGACAGAAGTTCATGACATTGTACAGGAGACAGGGATCAAGACAATCCCCATGGAAAACCAAAATGTCTGTCTGGGGAAGCCTTACAAATAGCTGGGAAAAGAAGTGAAAAGCAAAGGAGAAAAGGAAAGATATAAGCATCTGAATGCAGAGTTCCAAAGAATAGCAAGAAGTGATAAGAAAGCCTTCTTCAGCGATCAATGCAAAGAAATAGAGGAAACCAACAGAATGGGAGAGATTAGAGATCTCTTCAAGAAAATTAGAGATACCAAGGGAACATTTCATGCTAAGATGGGCACAATAAAGGACAGAAATGGTATGAACCTAACAGAAGCAGAAGATATTAAGAACAGGTGGCAAGAATACACAGAGAAACTGTACAGAAAAGATCTTCATGACCAAGATAATCATGATGGTGTGATCACTCACCTAGAGCCAGACATCCTGGAGTGTGAATTCAATTGGGCCTTAGAAAGCATCACTACGAACAAAGCTAGTGGAGGTGATGGAATTCCAATTGAGCTGTTTCAAATCCTGAAAGATGATGCTGTGAAAGTGCTGCACTCAATATGCCAGCAAATTTGGAAAACTCAGCAGTGGCTCCTGGACTGGAAAAGGTCAGTTTTCATTCCAATCACAAAGAAAGGCAATGCCAAAGAATGCTCAAGCCACTGCACAATTGCACTCATCTCACATGCTAGTAAAGTAATGCTCAAAATTCTCCAAGCCAGGCTTCAGCAATACGTGAACTGTGAACTTCCAGATGTTCAACCTGGTTTTAGAAAAGGCAGAGGAACCAGAGATCAAATTGCCAACATCCACTGGATCATGGAAAAAGCAAGAGAGTTCCAGAAAAACATCTACTTCTGCTTTATTGACTATGCCAAAGCCTTTGACTGTGTGGATCACAATACACTGTGGAAAATTCTGAAAGAGATGGGAATACCAGACCACCTGACCTGCCTCTTGAGAAATCTGTATGCAGGTCAGGAAGCAACAGTTAGAACTGGACACGGAACAACAGACTGGTTCCAAATAGGAAAAGGAGTGTGTCAAGGTTGTATATTGTCACCCTTCTTATTTAACTTATATGCAAGGTACGTCATGAGAAACGCTGGGCTGAAAGAAGCACAAGCTGGAATCAAGATTGCTGGGAGAAATATCAATAACCTCAGATATGCAGATGACACCACCCTTACGGCAGAAAGTGAAGAGGAGCTAAAAAGCCTCTTGATGAAAGTGAAAGAGGAGAGTGAAAAAGTTGGCTTAAAGCTCAACATTCAGAAAACGAAGATCATGGCATCTGGTCCCATCACTTCATGGCAAATAGATGGGAAAACAGTGTCAGACTTCATTTTGGGGGGGCTCAAAAATCACTGTAGATGGTGATTTCAGCCATGAAATTAAAAGATGCTTACTGCTTGGAAGGAAAGTTATGACCAACCTAGATAGCATATTCAAAAGCAGAGACATTTCTTTGCCGACAAAGTTCCATCTAGTCAAGGCTATGATTTTTCCCACGGTCATGTATGGATGTGAGAGTTGGACTGTGAAGAAAGCTGAGTGCTGAAAAATTGATGCTTTTGAACTGTGGTGTTGGAGAAGACTCTTGAGAGTCCCTTGGACTGCAAGGAGATCCAACCAGTCCATTCTAAAGGGTATCAGTCCTGGGATTTCTTTCGAAGGACAGATGCCAAAGCTGAAACTCCAATACTTTTGCCATCTCTTGCGAGGAGTTAACTCATTGGAAAAGACTCTGATGCTGGGAGGGATTGGGAGCAGGAGGAGAAGGGGACGACAGAGGATGAGATGGCTGGATGGCATCACCAACTCAATGGACATGAGTTTGGGTGAACTCCAGGAGTTGGTGATGGACAGGGAGGCCTGGCATGCTGCAATTCATGGGGTCACAAAGAGTCAGACACGGCTGAGCAACTGAACTGAACTGAACTGATGATGACCTACAAGACCTTTTAGAATTATACCAAAAAAAGATGTCCTTTTCATCACAGGAGACTGGAATGCAAAAAAGAGGATGTCAACAGATATCTGGAATAACAGGCAAATTTGGCCTTGGAGTACAAAATGAAGCAGGACAAAGGCTAACAGAGTTTTGCCAAGAGAACAAACTGGTCACAGCAAACCCCCTCTTCGAACAACACAAGAGAAGACTCTATACATGGACATCACCAGATGGTCAATAGCAAAATCAGATTGATTATATTCTTTGCAGTCAAAGATGGAGAAGAGCTCTACACAGTCCTCAAAAGCAAGACCAGGGGCTGACTGTGGCTCAGATCAAGAACACCTTATTGCAAAATTCAGACTTAAATTTAAGAAAGTAGGGAAAACCACTAGACCATTCAGTTATGACCTAAATAAAATCCTTTACAATTATACAGTAGAAGTGACAAATAGATTCAAGGGATTAGATGTGATAGACTACCTGAAGAATTATGGAGAGAGGTTCATGACATTGTACAGGAGGCAGTGATCAGGACCATCCTCAAGAAAAAGAAATGCAAAAAGGCAAAATGGTTGTCCAAGGAGGCCTTACAAATAGCTGAGAAAAAGAGAGAAGCTAAAGGCAAAGAGAAAAGGAAAGATATACCCATCTGAATGCAGAGTTCCAAAGAATAAGAAGGAGAGATAAGAAAGCCTTCCTAAGTGATCAAACAAAGAAACAGCAGAAAAGAATAGAATGGGAAAGTCTAGAGGTCTCTTCGAGAAAATTAGAGATACCAAGGGAAAATTTCATGCAAAGATGGGCACAATAATGGACAGAAATGGTATGGACCAACAGAAGCAGAAGATATTAAGAAAAGGTGGCAAGATTACAAGGAAAAACTATACCAAAAAAAAGATCATAAGGACCCAGATAACCACCATGGTGTGATCACTCACCTGGAACCAGACATCCTGGAGTCTGAAGTCAAGTGGGAAGCATCACTACAAAAACAGCTAGTGGAGATGATGGAATTTCAGCTGAGCTATTTCAAAACCTAAAAGATTATGCTGTAAAAGTGCTGCACTCAATATGCCAGCAAATTTGGAAAACTCAGCAAAGGTCACAGGACTTGAAAATTTCAATTTTCATTCCATTTCCAAAGAAAGACAATGTCAAAGAATGTTCAAACTACCACAAAATTGCACCCATCTCACATGCTGGCAAAGTAATGCTCAAAATCTACAAGCTAGTCTTCAACAGTATGTGAACCAAGAACTTCCAGATGTTCAAGCTGGATTTAGAAAAGGCAGAGAAACCAGAGATCAAATTGCCAACATCTGTTGGATCATAGAAAAAGCAAGAGAGCTCCAGAAAAACATCTACTTCCACTTCATTGACTATGCTAAACTTTTGACTGTGTTGATCACAACGAACTGTGGAAAATTCTTCAAGAATGGGAATACCAGACCACCTGACCTGCCTCCTGAAAAATCTGTATGCAGGTCAAGAAGCAACAGTTAGGACTGAACATGGAACAATGGACCGGTTCCAATTGCGAAAGGAGTACATCGATGTTGTATATTGTCACCCTGATTATTTAACTTACATGCAGAGTACATCATACAAATTGCTGGGCTGGATGAAGCACAAGCCAGAGTCAAGATTGCCAGGAGAAGTATCAATAACCTCAGATATGCAGATGACACCACCCTTACAGCAGAAAGCAAAGACGAACTGAGGAGCATCTTGGTGAAAGTGAAAGAAGAGAGTGAAAAAATCTGGCTTAAAACTCTACATTCAAAAAACGAAGATCATGGCAGCCCCTGGTCCCATCAATTCATGGCAAATAGATGGGGAAACAATGAGAAACTTTATTTTCCTAGGCTCCAAAATCACTACATATGGTGACTGCAGCCATGAAATTAAAAGACACTTGCTCCTTGGAAGAAAAGCTTTGACCAACCTAGACAGCATATTAAAAAGCAGAGATATTACTTTGCTTACAAAGGTCCATCTAGTCAAAGCTATGATTTTTCCAGTAGTCATGTATGGATGTGAGAGTTGGACCATAAGAAAAGCTGAGTACCGAAGAATTGATGCTTTTGAACTGTGGTGTTGGAGAAGACTCTTGAGAGTCCCTAGGACTGAAAAGAGATCCAACCAGTCTATCTAAAGGAAATAAATCCTGATTTTTCATTGGAAGGACTGATGCTGAAATGGAAGCACCAGTACTTTGGCCACCTAATGCAAAGAACTGACTCACTGGAAAAGATCCTGATGCTGGGCAAGATTGAAGGCAGGAGAAGAAGGTGACAATAGAGGGTGAGATGATTGTGTGGCATCACCAACTCGATGGACATGAGTTTGATCAAACTTGGGAGTTGGTGATGGGCAGAGAGGCCTGGCGTGCTGCAGTCCATGGGCTTGCAAAGAGTCAGACAAGCTGAGCAACTCAACTGAACAGAAGTGAGTCATTTCTAAAGAAATTGAAGTACAGTGGATTTACTGTATTCTGTTAGTTTCAGGTGTACAGCTAAGCGATTTGGTTGTTTTTCAGATTATATTCCATTATAGGTTATAACAAGGTATTGAATTTCATTCCCTGTGCTATACAATAAATCCTTGATGCTTATCTATTTTATGTATAAAACCTCCATATTGTTTTCCATAGTGCCTGCACCAATTTATGTTTCCTCACCAGAGTAGGACGATATTCTTTTCTCCACATCTTTTCCAGCATTTATTTTTGTAGACTTATTGATGATAGATTCTAACCCATGTGAGGTGATATCTCATTGTGATTTTAATTGTATTTCTCTAATAATTACTGACATTGAGCATCATTTCATGTGTCTGTTGGCTATCTGTATGTCTTTGGAAAATTTTCTACTTAGGCCTCTTGCTCATTTTTTATTGGGTTGTTTGGTGGGCTTTTTTTTTTTTTCTATATTGATTATGAGCTGTTTGTATTTTTTTATAGTAACTTCTTGTCATTCACATAATTTGCAAATATTTTCTCCCATTCTGTAGGTTATTTTTCTTTTGTTGATTTCTTTTGCTATGAAAAAGTTTTTAAGTTTGATTAGGTCCCATTTATTTTTGCTTTAATTTGTTTTGCTTTGGGAGCCTAAGAAAATATTGCTAGAATTATGTCAGAGAATGTTTTGCTTATGTTCTCTCCTGGAAGTTTTATGGGGTAATGTCTTATATTTAGGGCTTTCAACTATTTTGTGCTTATTTTTGTATATGTAATAAGGGAGAGTTATGATTTCATTGATTTATATGTAGCTGTCCAGTTTTCTCAATACTACTATGGAATGGACTTTTTTCCATTGTGTATTCTTGCCTCCTTTGTCATAGATTAATTGGCCATAAGTCCATGGGTTTATTTCTGTCTCTATGTTCTGTTCCATTGATCTATATGTCTATTTTTTGTGTGTGTCAGTATCATGCTGTTTTGATTCATGGAGCTTTGTAATATAGTCTAAAGTCTGGACCTGTTATGCCTCCAATTCTGTTCTTTTTCCTCAGGACTGCTTTGATAATTCTGTTCCTTTTGTGACTCTATATAAATTTCAGCATTATTTATCCTCTTTCTGTGAAAAATATCTGAGGTATTTTGATAGGGATTGCATTAAATATGCAGATTGCTTTGCATATATGGCCATTTTAATAATATTAATTCTTCCAATCCAATCCAAGAGCATGGGATATCTTCCCATTCCTTTGAATTATATTCATTTGCCATTATCAGTGTTTTATAGTTTTCACTGTATAGGTCTTTCAACTTTTTGGTTAAGTTTATTCCTCTGTTTTTTGTTTCATTTTGTTTTGCTTTCTGGGCACAATGTTAAATGGGATTTTTTTTTACTTTTTCTTTCTGATATTTTGTTAGTGTAAACAATACAACAGAGACTTCTGTATATTAATCAAGTAACTGCTATCTTGCTGAATTCATTAGTTCTAATACTTATTGTGTGGAGACTTTAGGGTTCTCTATATAAAGTACCATGTCATCTTCAAACAGTGACATTTTTAATCTTCCCTTGCAATTTGTATACCTCCTATTTCTTTTTCTTATCTGATTCCTGTGGCTAAGACTTCCAATACTATGTTGAATAGAACTGGTTAAGTGGGCATCCTTGTCTTGTTCCTAAATTTAGCAGGAAGGCTTTCAGCTTTTCACTGTTGAGTATTATGGTGGCTACAGGTTTGCCATAAATGGCTTTTATTGAATTCAGATATATTCCCTCTATAGCCACACTTTAGTGAGAGTTTTTTTTATCATGAATGGGTGTTGAATTTTATCCAATTTTTTTTTAAAACCTTTGAGATAATCTTGTGGTTTATATCTTGCCTTTTGTTAATGTGGTGTAGCATATTGATAGATTTGCTTATACCAAACTATTCATGTGTCCCTGAAATGAATCCAAACTGATCATGGTATGTGAGCTTTTTACATATTGTTGGACTTGATTTGCTAATATTTTGTTGAGGATTTTTGCATCTCTATTAATCAAGGATATTACCCTGTAAAATTTGTTTTTTGTATTGTTTTCGTCCAGTCTTGATATCAGGGCAACAAGTAGTTTCACTGAATGACATGGTTTCTACTCTTCAATTTTTAGGAATAGTCGAAGAAGGATGTATAAGTTCATCTTTTTACATTTGATACAATTCCACAGTGAAGCTGTTAAGTCATGGACTTTTGTTTGCAGGGAGTTTTTATTAATAAATTACAGATTCTATTTCGCTGATAGTGATCAGTCTGTTCAAATTATCTATTAACATTTATTTTTTTTAATTAATTATTTTTTTAATTGAAGGCTAAGTTTTCATTCCAATTCCAAAGAAAGGCAATGCAAAAGAATGCTCAAACTACCACCCAATTACACTCATCTCACATGCTAGTAAAGTAATGCTCAAAATTCTCCAAGCCAGGCTTCAGCAATATATGAACCGGGAACTCCCTGATGTTCAAGCTGGTTTTAGAAAAGGCCGAGGAACCAGAGATCAAATTGCCAACATCAGCTGGATCATGGAAAAAGCAAGAGAGTTCCAGAAAAACATCTATTTCTGCTTTATTGACTATGCCAAAGCCTTTGACTGTGTGGACCACAATCAACTGTGGAAAATTCTGAGAGAGATGGGAATACCAAACCACCTGACCTGCCTCTTGGGAAACCTGTATGCTTTTCACTGTTAGCAACAGTTAGAACTGGACATGGAACAACAGACTGGTTCCAAATAGGAAAAGGAGTGCGTCAAGGCTCTATATTGTCACCCTGCTTATTTAACTTCTATGCATAGTACATCATGAGAAACGCTGGACTGGAAGAAACACAAGCTGGAATCAAGATTGCCGGGAGAAATATCAATAACCTCAGATATGCAGATGACACCACCCTTATGGCAGAAAGTGAAGAGGAACTAAAAAGCCTCTTGATGAAAGTGAAAGAGGAGAGTGAAACAGTTGGCTTAAAGCTCAACATTCAGAAAACGAAGATCATGGCATCTGGTCCCATCACTTCATGGGAAATCGATGGGGAAACAGTGGAAACAGTGTCAGATTTTATTTTTTGGGGCTCCAAAATCACTGCAGATGGTGACTGCTGCCATGAAATTAAAAGACGCTTACTCCTTGGAAGAAAAGTTATGACCAATCTAGATAGCATATTCAAAAGCAGAGACATTACTTTGCTGACTATGGTCCATCTAGTGAAGGCTATGGTTTTTCCAGTGGTCATGTATGGATGTGAGAGTTGGACTGTGAAGAAGGCTGAGCGCTGAAGAATTGATGCTTTTTAACTGTGGTGTTGGAGAAAACTCTTGAGAGTCCCTTGGACTGCAAGGAGATCCAACCAGTCCATTCTGAAGGAGATCAACCCTGGGATTTCTTTGGAAGGAATGATGCTAAAGCTGAAACTCCAGTACTTTGGCCACCTCATGCGAACAGTTGACTCATTGGAAAAGACTGTGATGCTGGGAGGGATTGGGGGCAGGAGGAGAAGGGGATGACTGAGGATGAGATGGCTGGATGACATCATGGACTCGATGGACATGAGTCTGAGTGAACTCCAGAGATGGTGATGGACAGGGAGGCCTGGCGTGCTGAGATTCATGGGGTTGCAAAGAGTTGGATATGACTGAGCGACTGAACTGAACTGAACTGAATTACTTTACAATATTGTATTGGTTTTGCATACATCAACATGAATCAGCCACGGGTATACGCATGTTCCCAATCCTGAACCCCCTCCCTCTTCCCTCCCCATACCATCTCTCTGGGTCATCACAGTGCACCAGTCCCAAGCATCCTGAATCATGCATTGAACCTAGACTGGTGATTCATTTCTTATATGATATTATACATGTTTCAATGCCATTCTCCCAAATCATCCCACCCTCTCCCTCTCCCACAGAGTCCAAAAGACTGTTCTATACATATGTATCTCTTTGCTGTCTCCAATACAGGGTTATCATTAACATCTTTCTAAATTCCATATATATGCCTTAGTATACTGTATTGGTGTTTTTCTTTCTGGCTTATTTCACTCTGTACAATAGGCTCCAGTTTAATCCACCTCCTTAGAACTGATTCAAATGTATTCTTTTTAATGGCTGAGTAATACTCTATTGTGTATATGTACCACAGCTTTCTTTCCATTTCTGTCCATTCATCTGCTGATGGACATCTAGGTTGTTTCCATGTCCTGGCTATTCTAGACAGTGCTGCGATGAACATTGGGGTACACGTGTCTCTTTCAATTCTGGTTTCCTCAGTGTGTATGCCCAGTACTGGGATTTCTGGGTCATAGGGCAGTTCTATTTCCAGTTTTTTAAGGAATCTCCACTCTGTTCTCCATAGTGGCTGTACTAGTTTGCATTCCCACCAACAGTGTAAGAGGGTTCCCTTTTCTCCACACCCTCTCCAGCATTTATTGCTTGTAGGCTTTTGGATAGCAGCCATTCTGAATGGTGTGAAATGCTACCTCATTGTGGTTTTGATTTGCATTTCTCTGATAATGAGTGATGTTGAGCATCTTTTCATGTGTTTGTTAGCCATCTGTATGTCTTCTTTGGAGAAATGTCTATTTAGTTCTTTGGCCCATATTTTGATTGGGTCCGTTATTTTTCTGGAATTGAGCTGCATAAGTTGCTTGTATATTTTTGAGATTAATTCTTAGTCCATTGCTTCATTTGCTATTATTTTCTCCCATTCTGAAGGCTGTCTTTTCACCTTGTTTATAGTTTCCTTTGTTGTGCAGAAGCTTTTAATTTTAATTAGGTCCCATTTGTTTATTTTTGCTTTTATTTCCAATATTCTGGGAAGTGGGTCATAGAGGATCCTGCTGTGATTTATGTCAGAGAGTGTTTTGCCTATGTTCTCCTCTAGGAGTTTTATAGTTTCTGGTCTTACATTTAGATCTTTAATCCATTTTGAGTTTATTTTTGTGTATGGTGTTAGAAAGTGTTCTAGTTTCCTTCTTTTACAAGTGGTTGACCAGTTTTCCCAGTACCACTTGTTAAAGACGTTGTCTTTGATCCATTGTATATTCTTGCCTCCTTTGTCGAAGATAAGGTGTCCATAGGTGCGTGGATTTATCTCTGGGCTTTCTATTTTGTTCCATTGATCTGTATTTCTGTCTTTGTGCCAGTACCATACTGTCTTGATGACTGTGGCTTTGTAGCACAGCCTGCAGTCAGGCAGATTGATTCTTCCAGTTCCAATCTTCTTTCTCAAGATTGCTTTGGCTATTTGAGGTTTTTTGTATTTCCATACAAGTTGTAAAATTATTTGTTCTAGCTCTGTGAAAAATACCGTTGGTAGCTTGATAGCAATTGCATTGAATCTGTAGATTGCTTTGGGTAGTATACTAATTTTCACTATATTGATTCTTCTGATCAATGAACATGATATATTTCTCCATCTATTAGTGTTCTCTTTGATTTCTTTCACCAGTGTTTTATAGCTTTCTATATATAGGTCTTTAGTTTCTTTAGGTAGATATCAGTTCAGTTCAGTTCAGTTCAGTCGCTCAGTCGTATCCAACTCTTTGCAACCAAGTGAATCGCAGCACCCCAGGCCTCCCTGTTCATGACCATCTTCCAGAGTTCACTCAGACTCACGTCCGTCGAGTCCGTGATGCTATCCAGCCATCTCATCCTCGGTCGTCCCCTTCTCCTCCTGCCCCCAATCCCTCTCAGCATCAGAGTTTTTTCCAATGAGTCAACTGTTCGCATGAGGTGGCCAAAGTACTGGAGTTTCAGCTTTAGCATCATTCCTTCCAAAGAAATCCCAGGGTTGATCTCCTTCAGAATGGACTGGTTGGATCTCCTTGCAGTCCAAGGGACTCTCAAGAGTTTTCTCCAACACCACAGTTAAAAAGCATCAATTCTTCAGCGCTCAGCCTTCTTCACAGTCCAAATCTCACATCCATACATGACCACTGGAAAAACCATAGCCTTCACTAGATGGACCATAGTCAGCAAAGTAATGTCTCTGCTTTTGAATATGCTATCTAGATTGGTCATAACTTTTCTTCCAAGGAGTAAGCGTCTTTTAATTTCATGGCTGCAGTCACCATCTGCAGTGATTTTGGAGACCAAAAAAATAAAGTCTGACAATGTTTCCACTGTTCCCCCATCTATTACCCATGAAGCGATGGGACCGGATGCCATGATCTTCGTTTTCTGAATGTGGAGCTTTAGGACAACTTTTTCACTCTCCTCTTTCACTCTCATCAAGAGGCTTTTTAGTTCCTCTTCACTTTCTGCCATAAGGGTGGTGTCGTCTGCATATCTGAGGTTATTGATATTTCTCCCACCAATCTTGATTCCAGCTTGTGTTTCTTCCAGTCCAGCGTTTCTCATGATGTACTCTGCATAGAAGTTAAATAAGCAGGGTGACAATATACAACCTTGACACACTCCTTTTCCTATTTGGAACCAGTCTGTTGTTCCATGTCCAGTTCTAACTGTTGCTTCCTGACCTGTATACAGATTTCTCAAGAAGCAGATCAGGTGGTCTGGTATTCCCATCTCTCTCAGAATTTTCCACAGTTGATTGTGATCCACACAGTCAAAGGCTTTGTCATAGACAATAAAGCAGAAGTAGATATTTTCTGAAACTCTCTTGCTTTTTCCATGATCCAGCAGATGTTGGCAATTTGATCTCTGGTTCCTCTGCCTTTTCTAAAACCAGCTGGGACGTCAGGGAGTTCACAGTTCACGTATTGCTGAAGCCTGGCTTGGAGAATTTTGAGCACTACTTTACTAGCATGTGAGATGAGTGCAATTGTGCGGTAGTTCGAACATTCTTTTGCATTGCCTTTCTTTGGAATTGGAATAAAAACTGACCTTTTCCAGTCCAGTGGCCACTGCTGAGTTTTCCAAATTTGCTGGCATATTGAGTGCAGCACTTTCACAGGATCATCTTTCAGGATTTGAAACAGCTCAATTGGAATTCCATCACCTCCACTAGCTTTGTTCGTAGTGATGCTTTCTAAGGCCCAATTGAATTCACATTCCAGGATATCTGGCTCTAGGTGAGTGATCACACCATCGTGATTATCTTGGTCATGAAGATCTTTGTTGTATAGTTCTTCCATGTATTCTTGCCACCTCTTCTTAATATCTTCTGCTTCTGATAGGTCCATACCATTTCTGTCCTTTATCGAGCCCATCTTTGCATGAAATGTTCCCTTGGTATCTCTAATTTTCTTGAAGAGATCTCTAGTCTTTCCCATTCTGTTCTTTTCCTCGATTTCTTTTCATTGATCGCTGAAGAAGGCTTTCTTATCTCTTGTTGCTATTCTTTGGAACTTTGCATTTAGATGCCTATATCTTTCCTTTTCTCCTTTGCTTTTTGCCTGTCTTCTCTTTACAGCTATTTGTAAGGCTTCTCCAGACAGCCATTTTGCTTTTTGTATTTCTTTTCCATGGGGATGGTCTTGATCCCTGTCTCCTGTACAATATCACGAACTTCATTCCATAGTTCATTAGGCACTCTATCTATCAGATCTAGGCCCTTAAATCTATTTCTCACTTCCACTGTATAATCATAAGGGATTTGATTTAGGTCATACCTGAATGGTCTAGTGGCTTTCCCTACTTTCTTCAATTTAAGTCTGAATTTGGCAATAACGAGTTAATGATCTGAGCCACAGTCAGCTCCTGGTCTTCGTTTCGTTGACTGTATAGAGCTTCTCCATCTTTGGCTGCAAAGAATATAATCAATCTGATTTCGGTGTTGACCATCTGGTGATGTCCATGTGTAGAGTCTTCTCTTGTGTTGTTGGAAGACGGTGTTTGCTATGACCAGTGCATTTTCTTGGCAAACTCTATTAGTCTTTGCCCTGCTTCATTCTGCATTCCAAGGCCAAATTTGCCTGTTACTCCAGGTGTTTCTTGACTTCCTACTTTTGCATTCCAGTCCCCTATAATGAAAAGGACATCTTTTGGGTGGTTAGTTCTAAAAGGTCTTGTAGGTCTTCATAAAACCATTCAACTTCAGCTTCTTCAGCATTACTGGTTGGGGTATAGACTTGGATTACCGTGATATTGAATGGTTTGCCTTGGAGACGAACAGAGATCATTCTGTTGTCGTTTTTGAGATTGCATCCAAGTACTGCATTTCAGACTCTTTTATTGACCATGATGGCTACTCCATTTCTTCTGAGGGATTCCTGCCCACAGGGGTAGATATAATGGTTATCTGAGTTAAATTCACCCATTCCAGTCCATTTTAGTTCACTGATTCCTAGAATGTCGACGTTCACCCTTGCCGTCTCTTGTTTGACCACTTCCAATTTGCCTTGATTCATGGACCTGACATTCCAGGTTCCTATGCAATATTGCTCTTTACAGCATCAGATCTTGCTTCTATCACCAGTCACATCCACAGCTGGGTATTGTTTTTGCTTTGGCTCCATCCCTTCGTTCTTTCTGGAGTTATTTCTCCACTGATCTCCAGTAGCATATTGGGCACCTAATGACCTGGGGAGTTCCTCTTTTGGTGTCCTATCATATTGCATTTTCATCCTGTTCATGGGGTTCTCAAGGCAAGAATACTGAAGTAGCTTGCCATTCCCTTCTCCAGTGGACCATGTTCAGTCAGACCTCTCCACCATGACCCGCCGTTTTGGGTTGCCCCACAGACATGGCTTGGTTTCATTGAGTTAGACAAGGCTGGGTCCTAGTGTGATTAGATTGACTAGTTTTCTGTGAGTATGGTTTCAGTGTGTCTGCCCTCTGATGCCCTCTTGCAACACCTACCATCTTACTTGGGTTTCTCTTACCTTGGACATGGTGGTATCTCTTCACGGCTGCTCCAGCAAAGCACAGCCACTGCTCCTTACCTTGGATGAGGGGTATCTCCTTACCGCCACTGTTCCTGACCTTCAACGTGGGATAGCTCCTCTAGGCCCTCCTGCACCTGTGCAGTATATTCCTAAGTATTTTATTCTTTTCATTGTCATGGTGAATGGAATTGTTTCCTTAATTTCTTTTTCTATTTTTTCATTATTAGTGTATAGGAATGCAAGGGATTTCTGTGTGTTGATTTTATATCCTGCAACTTTACTATATTCATTGATTAGCTCTAGTAATTTTCTGGTGGAGTCTTTACGGTTTTCTATGTAGAGGATCATGTCATCTGCAAACAGTGAGAGTTTTACTTCTTCTTTTTCAATTTGGATTCCTTTTATTTCTTTTTTCTGCTCTGATTGCTGTGGCCAAAACTTCTAGAACTATGTTGAGTAGTAGTGGTGAAAGTGGGCACCCTTGTCTTGTTCCTGACTTTAGGGGAAATGCTTTCAATTTTTCACCATTGAGGGTAATGTTTGCTGTGGGTTTGTCATATATAGCTTTTATTATGTTGAGGTATGTTCCTTCTATTCCTGCTTTCTGGAGAGTTTTTTTTTTTTAATCATAAATGGATGTTGAATTTTGTCAAAGGCTTTCTCTGCATCTATTGAGATAATCATATGGCTTTTATTTTTCAATTTGTTAACGTGGTGTATTACATTGATTGATTTGCAGATATTGAAGAATCCTTGCATCCCTGGGATAAAGACCACTTGGTCATGGTGTATGACCTTTTTAATGTGTTGTTGGATTCTGTTTGCTAGAATTTTGTTAAGGATTTGTACATCTATATTCATCAGTGATATTGGCCTGTAGTTTTCTTTTTTTGTGGCATCTTTGTCTGGTTTTGGTATTAGGGTGATGGTGGCCTCATAGAATGAGTTTGGAAGTTTACCTTCCTCTGCAATTTTCTGGAAGAGTTTGAGTAGGATAGGTGTTAGCTCTTCTCTAAATTTTTGGTAGAACTCACTGTGAAGTCGTCTGGGCCTGGGCTTTTGTTTGCTGGAAGATTTCTGATTACTTCCGTGCTTGTGATGGGTCTGTTAAGATTTTCTATTTCTTCCTTGTTCAGTTTTGTAAAGTTGTAGTTTTCTAAGAATTTGTCCATTTCTTCCACGTTGTCCATTTTATTGACATATAATTGCTGATAGTAATCTCTTATGATCCTTTGTATTTCTGTGTTGTCTGTTGTGATCTCTCCATTTTCATTTCTAATTTTATTGATTTTATTTTTCTCCCTTTGTTTCTTGATGAATCTGGCTAATGGTTTGTCAATTTTATTTATCCTTTCAAAGAACCAGCTTTTGCCTTTGTTGATTTTTGCTATGGTCTCTTTTGTTTCTTTTGCATTTATTTCTGCCCTAATTGTTAAGATTTCTTTCCTTCTATTAACCCTGGGGTTCTCCATTTCTTCTTTTTCTAGTTGCTTTAGGTGTAGAGTTAGGGTATTTATTTGACTTTTTTCTTGTTTCTTGAAGTATGCCTGTATTGCTGTGAACTTTCCCCTTAGCACTGCTTTTACAGTGTCCCACAGGTTTTGGGTTGTTGTGTTTTCATTTTCATTCATTTCTATGCATATTTTGATTTCTTTTGTGATTTGTTGGTTATTCGGAAGCATGTTGTTCAGCCTCCACATGTTGGAATTTTTAATAGTTTTTCTCCTGGCAAATTATCTATTACTATTTCTTCTTGACTCAATTTTGGCAGCCTGCAAGTTTCTAGAAATTTGTCCATTTTTTCTAGATAATCCTGTTGATATATAACTATTCATAGGATTGTCTCATTCTTTTGTGTATTACTGTGGCATCAGTTTTTTTGTTTTTTTCCCTCTTTCATTTCTTTTGTTGTTGTTGTTTTTTCTTTGGAGGGGGTCCTCTCTTTTTTATTCTTGGTGAACCTGGCTAAAGGTTTGTTGATTTTATTTATCTTTTCAATAATCAGTTTTTGTTTTTATTGATCTTTTCTATTGTTTTTTTCATTTCTGTGTTATTTATTTTCTCTCTGGTCTTTATTATTTCCTTCCTTCTGCTGACTGGGTTTTGTTTGTTCTTTTTCTAATTCTTTTAGGTGGCAAGTTAGGTTGTTTATTTGAGATTTTTCTTGTGTCTTCAGGAAGGCCTGTCACTATGAACTTCCTTCTTAGAATTGTTTTAGCTGTAATCCATAGATTTTGTTAAGTTGTGTTTTCATTTCCATTTTCTTGAGGGATTTTCTGATTTCTTCTTTGATTTCATCATTGATGTTTACTCTCCATGGTTTGGTCTGATCCCATTTTTCTTTCTGTGTTTAATTTCTAGCTTTATACCAATACAGTCAGAAAAAAAAAAATGCTTGAAATAATTTCTATCCTTTTAAATTTGTTTTGTGAACAAATTTAAATTTGTTTTATGTCCTCTATCCTAGAGAATGTTCCTTGCATTTTTTGAAAAGAATCTGTATTCTGATTTTTTGGGTATAGTATCATATAGATATAAATTCAGTCCAACTGGTCATTAGGATCTCTGTTGCCTTATGATCTCTCCATTGGTGTCAGTAAGGTGTTAAAATTTACTATTATTGTATTATGATCAATTTATTCCTTTATCCCTGTTAGTATTTGTTTTATATAGTTAGGTGCTTCTATATTGGATGCATATATGTTAATGAGTGTAATATCCCTTTCTTGTATTGATCCCTTTATCATTAGATAATGCCTTTCTTTGTCTTTTTTTATAGCCTTTGTTTTAAAGTCTACTTTGTCTGATGTATTTGCTACAGCCACTCTCTTGTCATTTCCATTTGCATGAAATATCTTTTTCCATCCCCCCCACTTTCAGTTTGCCTTCCACCCTGATGTGAATCTCTTATAGGCAGCTGTTTTGCTGAAAATTTTGCTTTCATTTTAGGTTTGAAGGAATTGTTCACAAAAGAAACCACTAATTACACACAAATAAAAAATTTCAATGTTTAATAGGGGATTATTTGACTTAATTTCAACATACAGCCATTAAAAGAAACAATAGAAGTTAACAGTATATACATCACCAAATTGGGCAGATAACCTACATCTAGAACTGAACAGTGCTAGGAAGCCCTGAATGGCAGCAATCTGGAGTCCCAGTTGGGGAAGGGTCCTGGGCAGTGTGTCCATTCCATGAGTGATACTTCAAATCTCAGTTTTGGAGGCTCCTGCTTATAATCCCAGGCTGCAAACTGATATTATCATCAGATTGCATGCAAAAATGCAACTCTGTTTTTGTTTTATTTTAGTTTTTTTTTTTTAACTTTAACAATGTTATTTGTTTCACCTTGTGAGTCATAAGACTTCTTAGACCTCAGGAGCCTAACTAGGCCTCCAGGGCTCAAGAAAATTATACGATTTTATCTTAAGTGCCACTTGATTTGCTAGTAACAATTGGTGTGTTTTGTAGGTAGGCACATGGTCTGGGCAGTGTTCAGGCAGATCAGAAGCAGCTGAAAGGCCTGCTGTCCTGCTTCTGAAGCCTGAAGAAAACTACTTCCTGAACAGGACTACTACTTTCCTTGACAGTAACATATCATAGGTTCTTGTTTTGTTATATAATCTGTCACTCTGTGTCTTTTTATTGGAGAATTTAGTCCATTGACATTTAAAGCAATTATTGATAGGTATGTACTTATTGCCATTTAAATCTTTATTTTCCAAATGTCTTTGTAGTTCTCCTTTGTTCATCTCTTCTTGTTATTATTTTTCCTTTTGTGTTTTGATAATTTTCTTTGCAGTATGCATGAGTTCTTTCCTTTTTGGTTTTTTTGGAATCTATTGTATGTTTTAAATTTGTGCTTATCATGGAGTTCGAGTATGTTGACCCACAACTGTATTACTTTTTTAAACTGATAGTCATTCAAATTAAAACATACTCTAACTTAATTTAAAATATATATATAGTCTAAATGATTTATGTTTTTATACTCCCTTCTCCTATATTTTGTGATTTTGATATCCTATTTTAAAACTTTGAGCTTATCCTTTCACTATTAATTATAGTTAAAAATCACTTTTTACAATTTTTAAAATTGCTTTTTAATCTATTTTCTGGCTCATTAAAGTGATAGTCAATCTATTGACAGGTGTCAGTCAAAAAATATATTCATAACCTGAAAGTAGAGAGTTATTTTATTTGGTAAGAATGTTTAGGACTCTGAGCCCAGGAAACAGCATCTCAGTAGCTCTGAGAAAACTGCTCCAAGGAGGTCAGAGGGAAAATCAGGCTATATACAAGTTTGCAACAAAGGTGTGTCCAGTATTTTTGGTGTGAGGGCTGGTTTTGATATGGATGCTGTGCAGAGTATGCTGGCTATTATCTCCTTGATAGGGTGTATGGTTTGTGTTAGAGGATTTAAATCCTGTGCAGGAATGAAGCAGGGCTTCCTCTTTGATCTGTTGTTATTGCAACATATTGTGGCAAGGTTTGCCCCCAGTTTTTGGAGTTTTTGCCCCCTGAGACACAGATTCTATCAGCCTCCACTGTATTTGAGTGCAAGATCTGCCACAAAGGATGTGAATACTAAAGTAAGTGAAGTCCATGTTAACACAGAGGACCCATCTGCCTCCTGTGTACATACCTGTGATTCCACTCAGAAGCAGCCCCAGTTTGAATCTCTTTTCCTCTTGTGTTCATCCCAGATATAGTACAAGGCTATGGTTGGGGGTCAGGGCATTGTGACTGCAGGAATCGAGATGGCTGTGCTTACCCCAAATCTGGGCTGCCTCTATGGCAGACTTCTCCCAGAATATATCTGCTCCAGATCTAATGTAAGCTATGGTGTGAAGTGGGTAGGGTGGAGGCACTCTCACTGGAAAATAAACTGCTGAGTTCTCCTGCTCATGGCCTGTTTGCCTAAAATTCAGAAGTTAGCCACTGAGCCCTCTTGTGGGGCTGCCCTGTGCACACATTGACGATATTCACAGCAGATGAATATAGATGTCAAGGCTATAAATTAGTGCCACAAATTCACTGAGTTCTGTTAGGTAGTTAGAATAGGGGAAAGGAGTCCAGAATAGCAGTGGCTAAAAGACAAGGAAGAGAAAAGCCCGCGAAAATAGAACAGAGGAAGGTCCGAGGACCGGAGTGAGGACTTCAGGTAGAACAGCACTCCTGACTAAGCCCAATTTACATAGGGCAGGCCCAGGGGGAAGAAAAAAGCATATAAAAAGAGGAGCCAAAGGGCTCTCTCGCGCTCTCTCCTCGTGCACTGGGGCTCTCTTCTCTTCGCGTCTTTAGATTGATGTGCCCTCACGCCTCGAAGATAGATTTTCCTGCTATCTTCTAAATAAAATAGAGCTGTAACACAGATTTGTCTAAAAGCTATAACACGGTCTGTCCAAGACCCAAGAGCACCAATGGGGGCTTTAATGTCTGTCACTCCAAACCTTTGTTGTGACGAGACAAAAACCGAGGAGCATACACTCGCATGACAGTTCCATATGAACCATTCTCTCCAAGGGTAATAATAGGCATAGTTCATAAAGCACCCAGCCTTGTCTCATAATATTTTCAGGTTGATCATTTTTAGTATGATTTAATTGTTCCCAGAATACAGGAGCTTTTAAACTTAAATGAACATAGCTTTATGTTAACCATATAGATCCATCCCATAATTGTGGGAGCTCTCCTTTTAATAGATGAGAGGTTAGTTTCTTGATTGAGACTTAGCTGGTCACGCTGATTGAGTTTGAATGCTCAGAGGAAACTCTGCAAGGAGATCCAACCAGTCTACCCTAAAGGAAATCAGTCCTGAATATTCATTGGAAGGACTGATGTTGAAGTTGAAACTCCAATAGTTTGCCCACCTGATGAGAAGAACTGACTCATTTGGAAAGACGCTGATGCTGGGCAAGATTGAAGGCAGGAGGAGAAGGGGACAACAGAGGATGAGATGGTTGGATGGCATCACCGACTCAATAGACTTGAGTTTGAGTAGAGTCCAGGAGTTGGTGATGGACAGGGAAGCCTGGCGTGCTGCAGTCCATGGTGTTGAAAAGAGTCAGACATGACTGAGCAACTGAAATAAACTGAAGATAAAACTTAATCTATGGCCAGCATCAGAGCATGTATTATTAATTGGCCAGGTGAGAGGATCCCATCTAGTAATATTATGAATAGACAGAACAGGACTGAACTCTTATCTAAAATAAATTTCCTAGGAGGTATCCAGTCAGAATCCAGGAGGACAGAAATCCACCAAGTTAACCCAGAAGTACTAGACACAGGTAACTGGCCACAACCCAACAATTGGGTTGAGTTTTAAACTAGCATAGAATCGTGTCCATGATAGAAAACATTTGATTGATAGGCACAGGTCCAAGGAATGAAGAAAACATAAATGATCATATGAATCAGATTAACATCTGAGCAAGCTGTCTACTTCTGATGTTGTTATCTTCTCATCATAGTGTAATGCAACTTCCTCTTTGAGACTCATTTTAAGGTGAGTTTGAGGTCAGCAGGCCTCTCTATAGACCAGTAGAGCTTAGGGACCTTTGGAAGTGGCAGTTAATTCAACAGTCAACTTCCCTTCAGTTTCACTGTGCATGAGTCAGTTAAGAGTACCTGACGGAAAGGTCTTTCCACCCAGGTTTGAGACAGTTTCTTAAATTATGTCTTTTGCCAGTATTGGTTGCAGGTTGTGTGTGAGGCATCTGATCTTCATCCAAAGATAAATTACTGAGATAAGCTTCAGAAACAAATCTAGATGTTCTTTAATAATTTAATTAAATTCTACATTAATATATCCTAACAGCAAAGAACTATCGAGGAAAAGATTCTTAGCACATACAGACCTCCATTAATAAACTGGGGTTTTAGTTCAGTTCAGATCAGTCGCTCAGTCATGTCCGACTGTTTGCGACCCCATGAATCGCAGCATGCCAGGCCTCCCTGTCCATCACCATCTCCCGGAGTTCACTCAAACTCACGTCCATCGAGTCCGTGATTTCATCCAGGCATCTCATCCTCTGTCATCCCCTTTTCCTCCTGCCCTCAATACCTTCCAGCATCACAATCTTTTCCAATGAGTCAACTCTTCGTATGAGGTGGCCAAAGTACTGGAGCTTCAGCTTTAGCATCATGCCTTCCAAAGAACACCCAAGGCTGATCTCCTTTAGAATGGATTGATTGGATCTCCTTGCAGTTCAAGGGACTCTCAGGAGTCTTCTCCAACACCACAGTTCAAAAGCATCAATTCTTCAAGCTTTCTTCACAGTCCAACTCTCGCATCCATACATGACCACTGGAAAAACCATAGCCTTGACTAAACAGACCTTTGTTGGCAAAGTAATGTCTTTGCTTTTCAATATGCTATCTGGGTTGGACATAACTTTTCTTCCAAGGACTAAGCGTCTTTTAATTTCATGGCTGCAGTCACCATATGCAGTGATTTTGGAGCCTAAAAAGATAAAGTCTGACACTGTTTCCACTGTTTCCCCATCTATTTCCCATGAAGTGATGGGACCAGATGCCATGATCTTCGTTTTCTGAATGTTGAGCTTTAAGCCAACTGTTTCACTCTCCTCTTTCACTTTCATCAAGAGGCTTTTTAGCTCCTCTTCACTTTCTGCCATAAGGGTGGTGTCATCTGCATACCTGAGGTTATTGATATTTCTCCTGGCAATCTTGATTCCAGCTTGTGTTTCTTCCAGCCCAGCGTTTCTCATGATGTACTCTGCATATAAGTTAAATTAGCAGGGTGACAATATACAGCCTTGACATACTCCTTTTCCTATTTGGAACAAGTCTGTTGTTCCATGTCTAGTTCTAACTTGCTTCCTGACCTGCATACAGATTTCTCAAGAGGCAGATCAGGTGGCCTGGTATTCCCATCTCTTTCAGAATTTTCCACAGTTTATTGTGATCCACACAGTCAAAGGCTTTGGCATAGTCAATAAAGCAGAAGTAGATGTTTTTCTGGAACTCTCTTGCTTTTTCCATGATCCAGCAGATGTTGGCACTTTGATCTCTAGTTCCTCTGCCTCTTCTAAAACAAGCTTGAACATCTGGAAGTTCACGATTCACGTATTGCTGAAGCCTGGCTTGGAGAAGTTTGAGCACTACTTTACTAGTGTGTGAGATGAGTGCAATTGGGTGGTAGTTTGAACATTCTTTGGCATTGCCTTTCTTTGTGATTGGAATGAAAACTGACCTTTTCCAGTCCAGTGGCCACTGCTGAGTTTTCCAAATTTGCTGGCATACTGAGTGCAGCACTTTCACAGCATCATCTTTCAGGATTTGAAATAGCTCTACTGGAATTCCATCACCTCCACTAGTTTTGTTCATAGTGATGCTTTCTAAGGCCCAATTGAATTCACATTCCAGGATGTCTGGCTCTAGATGAGTGATCACACCATCGTGATTATCTTGGTCATGAAGATCTTTTCTGTACAGTTCTTCTGTGTATTCTTGCCACCTCTTCTTAATATCTTCTGCTTCTGTTAAGTCCATACTATTTCTGTCCTTTATCGAGCCCATCTTTGCATGAAATGTTCCCTTGGTATCTCTAATTTTCTTGAAGAGATCTCTAATCTTTCCCATTCTATTGTTTTCCTCTATTTCTTTGCACTGATGGCCGAGGAAGGCTTTCTTATCTCTTCTTGCTATTCTTTGGAACTCTGATTTCAGATGCTTATATCTTTCCTTTTCTCATTTGTTTTTTACTTGTCTTCTTTTCACAACTATTTGTAAGGCCTCCCAGACAGCCATTTTGCTTTTTTGTATTTCTTTTCCATGGGGATGGTCTTGATCCCTGTCTCCTGTACAATGTCATGAACCTCATTCCATAGTTCATGAAGCACTCTATCTATCAGATCTAGTCCCTTAAATCTATTTATCCATTATACTGTATAACCATAAAGGATTTGGTTTAGGTCATACCTGAATAGTCTAGTGGTTTTCCCTAATTTCTTCAATTTAAGTCTGAATTTGGTAATAAGGAGTTCATGATCTGAGCCACAGCCAGCTCCCCGTCTTGTTTTTGCTGACTGTATAGAGCTTCTTCATCTTTGGCTGCAAAGAATATAATCAATGTGATTTCGGTGTTGACCATCTGGTGATGTTTATTAAAACATCTTTTTCTCTCTAAGATCATCATTTTTACAGGTCTGGGCTCAATAAACTTGGCCTGATGATATAACCATAATTGATCACAGACTTTTTTGCTTTGCTGAAACTTTTAGAGTCACAGACTGAAGGCTAGGAAAGTCATGTCAAAGGCTTATCACAGATTTTGCCTAACAGATATAAGTGAATTCCTCCCTTCTCAAGGGCTCCATTATGCTTTGAGATTTCTGTACCTCCTTGTGAGATAACTTTCTTAACTTATCTGATTAAGTTTCTGGAAACTAAGAGTTTCCAATCTCTGAAGGGTTCACAGATTAAAAAGATAAATGTTTCAATTTGTTTATAAAATATAATTTTACCAAATTACTGTCATAATTAGTTTGAGGGCAAGGTTTTTTTCTTACACCTGGAAAACAGATTCAAACCAGTAATTTTTCAGATAGAAACCATAAAATTTCTAAGCATATTTGCCAATTCATTCAGTTCTTTTGTTAAACTTTGTGAATTCATCAAGTTTCACATTAGAATCCTTACCCAGTTCAGAACTAGTGTTTATCCAAAAGGCCTTTCTATAAAGCTTCTTGAAGAGGAAGGATTTTTGTGAAACTTGGTTAGTGCTATGACAATATTTTGAGATAATAACTAGAATTATGACTGATAACCCAAAACTTATCAGAATTTTAAGAAGTCCATATAGTTTCTAGGATATCTATATTACTAATATTTACCATAAAATATCTCTTACCCTTATTAATCGGGGGCAAACAGATGTGCTATACATATATATTGGTCTTGGGTGCAATTTCTAAAGGATGGAATGATCTCTGTTCGTTTCCAAGACAAACCATTCAATATCACAGTAATCCAAGTCTATGCCCCAAGCACTAATGCCAAAGAAGCTGAAGTTGAATGGCTCTATGATGACCTAAAACACCTTCTAGAACTAACACCCCCAAAAGATGTCCTTTTCATTATAGAGCACTGGAAGGCAAAAGTGGGAAGTCAAGGGATACCTGGAATAACAGGCAAGTTTGGCCATGGAGTACAAAATGAGGAAGGGCAAAGGCTGGCAGAGTTTTGCCAAGAGAACACAGTGGTCATAGCAAACACCCTTTTCCAACAACACAAGAGAGAACCCTACACAAGGACATTACCAGATGATCAATACTGAAATCAGATTGATTATATTCTTTGCAGCAGAAGATGGAGAAGCTCTAACAGCCCTCAAAAACAAGATCAGAAGCTGACTGTGGCTCAGATCATGAACTCCTTGTTGCCACCAGTGCCAGTGAAGTTGCTCAGTTGTGTCTGACTCTTTATGATCCCATGGACTGTAGCAAACAAGGCTCCTCCATCCATCCAACTTTCCAGGCAACAGTATTGAAGTGGGTTGCCATTTCCTTCTCCAGGGGATCTTCCTGACCCGGGGATTGAACCCAGGTCTCCCCAATTGCAGGCAGACACTTTACCATCTGAGCTACCAAGGAAGCCCGCTGCTACTGCTACTGCTGCCAAATCAGTTCAGTCGTGTCCAACTCTGTGCGACCCCATAGATGACAGCCCACCAGGCTCCATTGTCCCTGGGATTCTCCAGGCAAGAACACTGGAGTGGATTGCCATTTCCTTCTCCAATGCATGAAAGTGAAAAGTGAAAGTGAAGTCACTCAGTCGTGTCTGACTCTTGGCAACCCCATGGCCTGCAGCCTACCAGGTTCCTCCATCCATGGGATTTTCCAGGCAAGAGTACCTGAATGGGGTGCCATTGCCTTCTCCGAGGAAGCCCACATTCAGATCTAAATTGAAGAAAGTAGGGAAAACCATTAGACCATTCAGGTATGACCTAAATCAAATACCTTATGATTATACAGTGGAAGTGACAAATAGATTCAAAGGATTAGATCTGATAGAGTGTCTAAAGAACTATGGATGGAAGTTCATGGCATTGTCCAGGAAGCAGTGATCAAAACTACCTCAAGGAAAAGAAATGCAAAAAGGCCAAATGGTTGTCTGAGGAGGCCTTACAAATAGCTGAGAAAAGAAGAGAAGCTAAAGGCAAAGGAGAAAAGGAAAGATATACACATCTGAATGCAGAGTTCCAAAGATTAGTAAGGAGAGATAAGAAATCATTCCTCAGTGATCACTGCAAAGAAATAGAGTCAAACAATAGAATGGGAGAGAGTAGAGAGTTCTTCAAGAAAATTAGAGATACCAAGGGAACATTTCATGCAAACATGGGCACAATAAAGGACAGAAATGGTATGAACCTAACAGAAGCAGAAGACATTAAAAAGAGGTGGCAAGAATACACAGAAGAACTATACAAAAAAGATCTTAATGACTCAGATAACCATGATGGTGTGATCACTCACTTAGAGCCAGACATCCTAGAATGTGAATTCAATTGGGCCTTAGAAAGCATCACTACAAACAAAGCTAGTGAAGGTGATAGAATTCCAGTTGAGCTATTTCAAACCCTGAAAGATGATGCTGTGAAAGTGCTGCACTCAATATGCCAGCAAATTTGAAAAACTCAGCAGTGGCCACTGGACTGGAAAAGGTCAGTTTTCATTCCAACCTCAATGAAAGGCAATGCCAAAGAATGTTCAAACTACCACACAGTTGCACTCATCTCACACGCTAGCAAAATAATGCTCAAAATTCTCCAAGCTAGGCTTCAATGGTACCAAGAACTTCCAGATGTTCAAGCTGGATTTATAAAAGGCAAAGAAACCAGAGATCAAATTGCCAACAGCCGCTGGATCATAGAAACAGCAAGAGAGTTCTAGAAAAACATCTACTTCTGCTTTATTGACTACACCAAAGCCTTTGACTGTGTGGATGACAACAAATTGTGGAAAATTCTGAAAGAGATGGGCATACCAGACCACCTGATCTGCCTCCTGAGAAATCTGTATGCAGGTCAAGAAGCAACAGTTAGAACCAGACATGGAACAATGGACTGGTTTCAAATTGGTAAAGGAGTATTCCGAGGCTGCATATTGTCACCCTGCTGATTTAACATATATGCAGAATACATCATGTGAAATGTTGGGCTGGATGAAGCATAAGCTGGAATCAAGATTGCCAGGAGAAATATTAATAACCTCAGATATGCACATGGCACCTCCCTTATGATAGAAAGCAAAGAGGAACTGGGGAGCCTCTTGATGAAAGTGAAAGAGGAGAGTGAAAAATCTGGCTTAAAACTCAACATTCAAAAAGTGAAGATCATGGCATCTGGTCCCCTCACTTCATGGCAAATAGATGGGAAAACAATGGAAACAGTGAGAGACTTTATTTTCTTGAGCTCCAAAATCACTGCAGATGGTGACAGCGTATTAAAAAGCAGAGACATGGCTTTGCCAAATGGTCCTTCTAGTCAAAGCTATGGTTTTTCCAGTTCTCATGTATGGATGTGATAGTTGGACCATAAAGAAAGCTGAGCACAGAGGAATTGATGCTTTTGAACTGTGGTGTTGAAGAAGACTCTTGGGAGTCCCTGGGACTGCAAGGAGATCCAACCAATCAATCCTAAAGGAAATCAGTCCTGAATATTCATTGGAAGGACTGATGTTGAAGCTGAAGCTCCAATACTCTGGCCACCTGATGTGAAGAACTGACTCACTGCAAAAGAGCCTGATGCTGGGAAAGACTGCTGGCAGGAGGAGAAGGGGACGACAGAGGATGAAATGGTTGGATGCCATTACCGACTCAATGGACGTGAATTTCAACAAGTTTGGGAATTTGGTGAAGGACAGGGAGGCCTGGTGTGCTGCAGTCCATGGGGTTGCAAAGATTCAGACACAACTGAGCAATTGAACTGAACTGAACTGAACCATCTTGCTGGGGTCTGCATCAGATTCATTTGTAGAGTTAGGGAGAATGAAGCAATGAGCCACTGAAATCAAAAGTCAGAATAGAGAAGGACAGGGAATGGGGTAGTAAAGTGAAAGGGCCTTCAGTCTCACAAAACATCTTTGGAAGGGTTAGCCTTTGGAAGGGGTGTATTAATCTGTTCACAGGTGGGAAGGATTAGATTATTTCTCTCTGATCTGAGTAAAGTGAAAGTGAAAGTCACTCAGTTGTGTCCAACTCTTTGTGACCCCATAGACTACATAGTCCATGGAATTCTCCATGCCAGAATACTGGAGTGGGTAGCCTTCCCCTTCTCCAGGGGATCTTCCCAACCCAGGGATCAAACCCAGGTCTCCTGAATTGCAAGTGGATTCTTTACCAGCTGAGCCACAAGGGAAGCCCAAGAATACTGGAGTGGGTAGACTATTCCTTCTTCTGGAGAACTTCCCAACCCAGGAATTGAACTGGGGTCTCCTGCATTGCAGCAGATTCTTTATCAACTGACCTATCAGGGAAGCCTGATCTGAATAAAGGTACTTTAATTTACAGTCAGGGAGAGGGGTAGGGTCCTCTGAGTCAGGCCATTATGTATGATTGCAATAACAAAAACAACAAGAAGCAAGTCAAAGAAACAGTTTCCCACATGGGGTCAGAATTGACTTCTTCTCTGCAACAGCAATACTAATTTATGATTTTTTTTTCCTGCCTTGATGTTATTTTAATAATTTCCCTTGTCTGTCTTTGGCTGCACTGGGTCTTCCTTGCTGCTCGGGTCTTTCTATAGTTGCAGCAAGTGGGGGCTATTCTCTAGTTGTGGTGCGTGGGCTTCTCTTGTTGTGGATCAAGCCTCTAGAGTTGAGGGTTTCAGTATCTGTGGTGCCTGGGCTCAGTAGTTGCAGTTCCTGGGCTCTAGAGCACAGGTTCAATATTTGCAGCACACAGGCTTCGTTGCTCCATGGCCTGTGGGATCTTCCTAGGCCAGGGAAAGAATCCAAGTCTCCTGCATTGGCAGGAGGATTTTTTACTACTGAGCCACCAGGGAAACCTTTCTTCTTATTATTATTATTAAGTGATTACCATGTGTCAGAAACTGAGGCCTATAGAGGTATGTAAATTGCCCAGTATCACACAGTTAACAAGTGATATACTCAAATGCAGATTTGCTGACTCCAGAGTTTGGGCTCTGAAGGGTAAATGTTTATAGTCTCAAGATAGACTTGAATGGAAGGTATATTATGGAAGCAGAAAGAAGATTCTTGATGCAGAAAGGCAAGAGATAGCACTAACAGAGTAAAAAAGAATCAAGAATGATATTATTTGCTAAGAAAGTGACATATGTAGCTTTCTAAAAAGTAAAAGTTTGGTAGGCAAACAAGGAGATAGGGAGAACATTACAAGTGAAAATAAGAATACGAAATACAAACATGCAAGGTGTGGCTAGATGACAGAGGGCTTATGGAGACCCCAAGTCAAAAATATCTGAACACCTCCCATCAACCAACTTACACAAGAGTTTATCTTCCCCAAAGGTATAATTCTAAATAAGGAGACAGGTCACCTACCTTTTTATTAATGTATTTAATAATTAAAGACTGAGTGCTTACTCTTTGTCAGACACTTCCTGGTTATTGAGTGGAAACAGCATGGAAGATAGGGTGGGGAAGTAACTAAATAAATAAATTCATTAATAATACATAGCAAGGATATCAGATAATTATAAGTTCTAGAGGCAAGAGGAAAGGAATAGGAAAGTGGAAATTGGTAATAACATGAAGACAAACTTGTGTTTGGTTTTCGGGTTAAGCTATCACCAACTCAATGGATGTGAGTTTAAGTGAACTCCCGGAGTTGGTGATGGACAGGGAGGCCTGGCGTGCTGCAATTCGTGGGGTCGCAAAAAGTTGGACACAACTGAGCGACTGAACTGAACTGATTCTCTCCTCTGCTTTTAGCTCTCATCAAATTAAAGTCATTTTAAAAGATAGTGTACTAAATGTATATGTCTATTCTTATTCCTCTTCAAAATATCAGCAAATGATATAGTAGACATTAACAAAAAGTCTTAAACCCACAAGGACAAAGAGGACAGAAGAAAAGACAACAGCAGATAAGCTGCCAGCCAAATTTTGCAAGATAAAAATATTTCAAAACGTGGTGACTGAATTAACAGAATTGAGGAAGCTGCAACCTCCGTGTGGAAAGTCAGAGATCAAAATAAATCACCAGAGAAAATAAAATAAAGCCAAAGGAAACAGACTAAGCAGAGACCAAAAGAAAACTTTAAAAATAATGATGTCAACAATAATAATGTCATCATAAAGATAATGCAATAATATATTTATAGAACAAGAACAAAATACCATGAAAGGAAAACAACAGCAAAAATCTCTTGGAAATAAAAGTATGATAGCAAAATTTTTCAGAGAAGGCAATGGCACCCCACTCCAGTACTCTTGCCTGGAAAATACCATGGACGGAGGAGCCTGGTAGGCTGCAGTCCACGGGTCACTAGGAGTCAGACACGATTAGCGACTTCCCTTTCACTTCCCACTTTCGTGCACTGGAGAAGGAAATGGCAACCCACTCCAGGGTTCTTGCCTGGAGAATCCCAAGGACAGAGGAGCCTGGTGGGCTGCCATCTATGGGGTCGCACAGAGTCGGACACGACTGACGTGACTTAGCAGTAGCAAAATTTTTTAATTCAATAGAAACATTGAAATATAAAATTGAGGAAATCTACTAAGATGCAAAACCAACATATAAAGAGATATAAAATGGGAGAGGCTTCCCAGGTGGCACTAGTGTTAAAGAACCCACCTGCCCATGCAGGAGACAGAAGTGATGCAGGACGTGGCAACCTGCTCTAGTATTCTTGCCTGGAGAATCCCATGGACAGAGGACCTGGCAGGTTACAGTCCATAGGGTTGCCAAGGGACACAACTGAAGCGACTTAGCAGGCACACATACATAAAATAGGAGATAAATAATAGGAAATTCAGAAGGAATCTAAAAGAGCTCTCATCCGATCTTAATGCATTTCAGGAAGAAAGCAAAGAAATGGAAAAAATGAAACCCACAAAGAAAAAAATTACCAAAAAATCCTACCATTGAAAAGTGAATATTCATAATGAAAGAGCCCACAGTGAGAGAAAAATTCACATTATAAATTTTTATGAAACCAGATATTTTAAAAAGGATCTGAAAAGCATTCAGACAGGGAAAAAAGCAAGTAGTTTCAAGACAAACATTTAGGAATGAAAATGGCTTTAGACTTCTCAACTGCAACTCTGGACTCTAGGAGATGATGCAAAAATGTTTCCAAAATTCTGATGGAAAATTATTTCCAGCCATAAAATACAATATCCAGGCAAGTTATTAAGTAAATATGAGAGTAAAATAAAAGCATTTTTAGACTTGAAAATTCTCAAAACTTTTTCTTGCTTTGCCTCCTTTTTTGGGAGGCCGTTGGAGAACATGATCTACCAAATCAAAAAGTTTATTGAGAAAGAAAGAGATATGGTGTGACTGACACAGTGGACTGGCTCACAAATAACTTTTATAACCACTTCCTAATGTGTTTCTCTGGTTATATAGAGGTTGGAAGCTAAAAACTACATTTACCCAATTCTCTTAAAGCTATGACTTCAGCTTTGTTCATCAGAAGAATGCACATAAAGAGCTGAACTCAGAACTGAGTGGAGAATGAGTATATAACATGCACAGCAGCTGTTTTTGCTAATATGCAAGTGACATGACTCTGGAGCCAACAGCTGCAGTAGCAGCATCGTGATTCCTGTGTCAAAGCTAAGAGGATATGTCCCTGGAGACCATAGATGTAACCTGGCTTTCTGATTCACCAGTGTCTTGATTAGGACAGGAATGGCAGCACCAGTAGCCATTCTTGTTCTGTGAGCCAACGCATGGAGGCCCCACCTAGAGCCTGCTCCTCCATCCCTTTGGGTTATTTTTTTCACCACTGAATTCCTACATTCAATCATTTTCTGTTTAAAAGAGCTGGAGTAATTTCTGTTGTCTACCTGTATCCAAAAATATTGTAGGCAGTGTTCAAGGATAAGAATCTTGGGTCATGTGAGCTGCATTTATTTGAAAGGAGTGAGGATGTGTTACAATTAGAAGATGGGATACTAAGAATCCAGTAAATGGCATGTTACTTAAATGAACACCTGAGTGAACTAAAATGAAGTGCCTCTCGTAGGCACAGCTTTGGTGGAATGAGTAGCAAAAGCTGTAGCACAGTGTGATTTGTATAAAGAATATATGAACTGAGAAGTTCAGGTTCTTTTTTGCTTCCCTGAAAAGTGAAAGTGAAAGTCACTCAGTCGTGTCTGACTCTTTGCGACCCCATGTAGTATACAGTCATGGAATTCTCCAAGCCAGAATACTGGAATGGGTAGCCTTTCCCTTCTCCAGAGGATCTTCCCAACCTGGGGATCAAACCCAGGTCTCCCACATTACAGTCAGATTCTTTAACAGCTGAGCCATGAGGAAGACCCTTGTGCTTCCCTGGGTCCCTTTAAATCCACTGTGTGGCACTAATTTCACCCCCTAACTCTAGGTAAAACTCAGTCCAGTGGTTGGCCATTCTTAGATAATGAGGAGTCATTTTAGTTACTTCAATTCACTTAACACACATTCAATTCAATAATAAAAATCTCCTGTCCAATGATTCAATGTTGCAGTTTATCCCCAACCCCCAGCTCTGGCCTGTTGCAGTGAGGAGCCTGCAATTGGGAAAGAAAGAAAGGTAGCTTCTGCCCTCTTCTCTACCTAGTACATCTCCTTTTCCTCCCTTACCTTGCCAAACCAGGGTCTGAGAACAGGGAAGAGGAATGGGAAACAGAAAAATTCATAGCATATTGTCAAGGTGATCTGGTGTCATGCTCTTTGGTCTCAGAGAAAGTCTTAAACCAATTCTTTTCTTCCTGTCACTCTGGAAGATTTTGTGGGCTCTTCAGAAATCCCATATTACAAGCAAACTATCATTTGTAAATCTCTTATCATGACTACACACGTTTTCATTTCAATCCCAAAGAAAGGCAATGCCAAACAATGCTCAGACTACTGCACAATTGCACTCATCTCACACACTAGTAAAGTAATGCTCAAATTCTCCAAGCCAGGCTTCAGCAGCACGTGAACTGTGAACATCCAGATGTTCAAGCTGGATTTAGAAAAGGCAAAGGAACCAGAGATCAAATTGCCAACATCCGTTGGATCATCAAAAAAGCAAGAGAGTTCCAGAAAAACATCTACTTCTGTTTTATTGACTATGCCAAAACCTTTGACTGTGTGGATCACAATAAACTGTGGAAAATTCTGAAGGAGATGAGAATACCAGACCACCTGACCTGCCTCTTGAGAAATCTGTATGCAGATCAGGAAGCAACAGTTAGAACTGGACATGGAACAACAGACTGGTTCAAAATAGGGAAAGGGGTACATCAAGGCTGTATATTGTCACCCTCCTTAATTAACTTATATGCAGAGTACATCATGCAAAATGCCAAGCTGGATGAAGCACAAGCTGGAATCAAGATTGCCAGGAGAAATATCAATAACTTCAGATATGCAGATGACACCACCCTTATGGCAGAAAGTGAAGAACTAAAGAGCCTGTTGATGAAAGTGAAAGAGGAGAGTGAAAATGTTGGCTGAAAACTCAATATTCAGAAATCTAAAATCATGGCATCTGGTCCCATCACTTCATGGCAAATAGGTGGGGAAACAGTGGAAACAGTGGGAGACTTTATTTTGGGGGGCTCCAAAATCACTGCAGATGGTGATTGCAGCCATGAAATTAAAAGATGCTTACTCCTTGGAAGAAAAGTTATGACCAACCTAGATAGCATATTAAAAAGCAGAGACATTCCTTTGTCAACAAATGTCCATCTAGTCAAAGCTATGGCTTTTCCAGTAGTTATGTATGGATGTGAGAGTTGGACTATAAAGAAAGCTGAGCATGGAAGAATTGATGTTTTTGAACTGTGGTGCTGGAGAAGACTCTTGAGAGTTCCTTGGACTGCAAGGAGATCCAACCAGTCCATCCTAAAGGAAATCAGTTCTGAATATTCATTGGAAGGACTGATGTTGAAGCTGAAGCTCCTATAATTTGGCTATCTGATGTGAAGAACTGACTCAAAAGACCCTGATGCTGGGAAAGATTGAAGGCAGGAGGAGAAGGGGACTACAGAGGATGAGATTGTTGGATGGCATCACTGAGTCAATGGAGGAGTTTGAGTAAACTCCGGGAGTTGGCGATGGATAGGGAAGCCTGGCTTTTTACTAAACTAGATAATTCTTAAGGCCTCTTCCAGCTCTGAAAACTGTGAGGATGGTGAGAAGCATATTTGAAGAGGAGAAGGAAATTTTAATGATGGTGGCACTGTGAAGAGTAGGAAAGGTGTGGGGTGATGTGGTCAGGGATGGGTATAGCAACACTACTTCCTGTTGACTCTCCCTGAAAGCCTTGGAGGATGGGGCTGAAAGGATGACCACACAGAACAGAAGATGAAAGAACTACTGACCATCATTTTTTTTTTAATTAATTTGTTTATTTTATTTGGAGGCTAATTACTTTACAATATTGTAGTGGTTTTTACCATACATTGACATGAATCAGCCATAGACATCATCATTTGAAGGGACCTGAAGAAGATGGTTTAGAAAAAGAGAAAACTTTCTTCTCCATTTTGAGATCTGTAGGAAGTTAGGAAAATACTGTTCAATATTTTACTCTAGAGAGGATTATAATAGTGACTTTTTAATAATACACCAGTTCTCTGCTTTTAATAAAACCAAATGAGCAATCTTTTTCAGTAATTCCATGAATGTATTATTGAAGAATGTAGGCTACATTCAGGTTGCCTATTCCTAAAATGAAATGCTGCTTGATAGAAAATTTAGCAAAAGCTAAATCATTTCCCCCAAGCATTTAACTCTGATGAGGTGAATAGGTCCTGAACCCTCTTTGGTAGACTTCCAATCAGAAATAACTGGCATCTGAAAAGGCTTAGCCTTGGAAGAGAGCCAATTCTTTCTCCTTCTTCTCCCTCAATAATATTGGTTTCTGAGCATTGTAAAGCAAAATTTTCTAAATGTTTCAGATTTGAGATTAAAGCAAAATATATTTCTATTTTCACAGTTCAAAAATTCCAACAAAATTGCTTTCTTTAATGATCTTGAATTTTTTTTGTAATGGTTTATACCCTGACCTTTGGGTCATTTAATTTCCAATGATGGGGAAAGTGAGGTAAGGAAAAACTAGAGTGATTGATCATCAAGTTAGTCACTCTCAGTAAAATTGTCAATATAAAGGTAAAAATTGCATATCATTGATTTAATTTGCATCTCTTTGATTACAAGTGAAATAGGGCATTTTTCTTTCAGTGCTTAACAGTCAATTATATCTCTTCATTTTTAAGGTACCCATTCATTAGTAGAACTGATCTCTTGATAAAACAGATAACAATTTCCAGTAGAGTAGACAAAGTATGTTCTGGTTCCTCTCCTTTTTTAATTTGTATTTTAATGCTATACTGCACTTAGATGAGTAGATTACAGTCCCCAGCTATAAAACAAAATGAAACAAAAAAACTTAACCTTTATCTTAAACGTGAATCACTTTTAGCTATTTCTGCTGTAACTGTTCTATTTTCTATTTTCAGACAAGAAATGTTTCTAAGAAGTCAACTGTTCTAAATATATATTTTTACCCTTAAAAGACAGATATCAGTGTTTAACTTGCTTATCAATTGTAAATTTATGCAAGTTAACTCACTGAATTGCCTCCATGTATATTCACTTTGAATGAGAGAGATATTTAATTTCAAACTGATTAAAATTTTTTTCAGGTTAATTTCCTAAAGTCATTCTTTATTACTGAACTTTGTGGCCTTGAAGACTCTTTCATCTATGTGCTAGAGTGAATTCAAAACTGCTTCCTGAGGAGAATCTAGGCTCCAAGAGTATTCCCCTGGTTTACCTCCATGCCTTCTAAGGCTTTTCTGCCTTCAAAGGAGGTTATCAATCTTATTTCCAGCCCAGTTGACTATTAATATTTATGACTCTAACTTCACACATTCTAAAGGTATTGCGAACAACAGTGAATTCACAATACTAGTTTAAAGTGAGACAAATAAAAAAAAAAAAGTGAGACAAATAATATAAATGGAAGATTGACTGAATGCTCTATTCCTCTAGTTTATTCTAAGGTCTATCCTTAGGAAAGACCAAACCAGAAGAGCTACATCTCAGCCTCTTATTGTCTGTTCTTGCTGAATTAAGCTCAGACATGCTGTCATTATCCTGCTCGAAGAGATATTTATATAAAACAATTAAACTCACTGGCCTTTCAGTTCATTGACCTTCTCATCTCCATTGACATTTCTCATCTACACAATCAACTGAGGTACCCACTTTCTGAAGTTACATCCTAGATGTCATCACAGAAGAAACTGTACTGCTTCCAAATTCATGAATCAAATATCTCAATACCTTTGCTGTACACCCAGCTCCTTTACTCAAGTAGCACACTGCCACACTCTTCATCTCATCAATAGCACCTATCAAAGAAAAAAAAAGAGCACCTATACATTGACACCACCACCACAATTTTCAATCTATGAAGGTTTTCTAATCTTCACTTTCTTCCTTACCCATGTTAAGTACCATGGCCGAAATTTATAGTGTTAGTCACCCAGTCACATCCAACTCTTTGAGACCCCATGCACTGTAGCCCCCCAGGGTTCTCTGTCTTTGGGATTTCTCAGGCAGGAATACTGGAGTGAGTTTCCATTTCCTTCTCCAGGAGTCTTCCCAACCCAAGGACTGCACCCCAGACTCCCACATTGCAGGTAGATTCTTTACCTCCTGAGCCACAAGGGAAGCCCACTAATACTGTAGTCGGTTGCCATGCCTTTCTCCAGGGGAATCTTCCCAACCCAGGGATTGAACACAGGTCTCTGCATTGCAGGCAGTTTCTTTACTGTCTGAACCACCAGGGAAGCCCAAGAATACTGGAGCAGGTAACCCATCCCTTCTCCAGGGGACCCTCCCAACCCATTAATCAAACTGGGGTCTCCTACATTGCAGGTGGATTCTTTAACAGCTGAGCCACCAGGGAAGCCTGAAGATTTATAGTCATTCATGTCAGTTAAAAACCCAGTGGTACACCTTGCTTTAGCTATAGCTTGATGTTGGGGATCAGATTGACAAAAGAGCTGTTTCTTTTCTGAGTTTAAGAGGCTCTGTTTCCTCAAGATTGGTTCCTTCTCTCAGACAGGATCTCTCCTCTTGATGGCAAGAAGGCTGCAGTAATTAACTTCAAAAATCCATATCTAACTGAAACAGAGACTCTCTTTATTAATAGCTTTCAATAAAGTCCTGGGACTCACTTAAATCATTTGGAGGACACACATTCCACTCCTCCCTCTTATGGCTTGCTACAGCTTAGATATGGCTGGTACTTAAGCAGCCGTTTTGAAGGTGAAAGCCAAATGTAGAGGAGGCAGTACAGCAGTAGAGACAGAGCCTGGGTCCTTACCTTTGTAAAACTGCTCTAATAGTTCTGGAGAATCCAACTGCATATTTCTTTTACACAAATAAATAAATAAATAAATTTCTACCATATTTAAGGCAATCTTATTTTATTGTTTTTCTTTTTTATATTACTCACAACCTAATCTAATCCTCATCCATGCAAAAAACATGGTGCTGAAATAAACCATGGCATTTCAGGAGCCACATATAGTACAATAAATGCAAAAGCAAATATAAAGAAATAGGAAGTGAAAGAAAATCCAAAAGTGACCAAAGTATGTATTTTCTATCATAATCCAGTTCAGTTCAGTCACTCAGTCGTGTCTGACTCCTTGAGACCCTGTGGACTGCAGCACGCCAGGCTTCCCGGTCCATCACCAACTCCCAAAGCTTGCTCAAACTCATGTCCATCGAGTCAGTGATGCCATCAAAATATCTCATCCTCTGTCGTCCCCTTCTCCTCTTCCTGCCTTCAGTCTTTCCAAACATCATGGTCATTTTCAATGAGTCAGCCCTTCGCATCAGGTGGCCAAAGTATTGGAGTTTCAGCTTCAGCATCAATCCTTCCAATGAATATTCAGGACTGATTTCCTTTAGGAGGGACTGATTCGATCTCTTTGCAGTCCAAGGGACTCTCAAGAGTCTGCTCCAACACTACAGTTCAAAAGCACCAGTTCTTCAGTGCTCAGCTTTCTTTATAGTCCAATTCTCACATCCACACTTGACTACTGGAAAAACCATAGCTTTGACTAGATGGACCTTTGTTGGCAAAGGAATGTCTCTGCTTTTTAATATGCTATCTAGGTTGGTCATAACTTTTCTTCCAAGGAGCAAGCATCCTTTAATTTAATGGCTGCAGTCACCATCTGCAGTGATTTTGGAGCCCCCAAAATAAAGTCTGTCACTGTTTCCACTGTTCCCCCATCTATTTGCCATGAAGTGATGGGACCAGATACCATGATCTTAGATTTCTGAATGCTAAGTTTTAAGCCAACATTTTCACTCTCCCCTTTCACTTTCATCAACAGGCTCTTTAGTTCTTCTTTGCTTTCTGTCATAGGGTGGTGGTCAACTGCATATCTGAGGTCACTGATATTTCTGCTGGCAATCTTGATTCCAGCTTGTGCTTCATCCAGCCCGGCATTTCACATGATGTACTCTGCATATAAGTTAAATAAGCAGGGTGACAATATACAGCAGTGACTTACCCCTTTCCCTATGTGGAACCAGTCTGTTGTTCCATGTCTGGTTCTAACTGCTGCTTCTTGACCTGCATACAGATTTCTCAGGAGGCTGGTCAGGTGGTTTGGTATTCTCATCTCTTTAAGAATTTTCCACAGTTTATTGTGATCCACAGATTCAAAGACTTTGGCATAGTCAATAAAGCAGATGTTTTTCTGGAGCTCTCTTGCTTTTTCAATGATTGGCAACTTGATCTCTGGTTCTTCTGCCTTTTCTAAATCCTGCTTGAACATCTGGAAGTTCAGCATTCATGTAATGTTGAAGCCTGGCTTGGAGAATTTTGAGCATTACTTTGCTAGCATGTGAGATGAGTACAAATGTGTGATAGTTTGAACATTCTTTGGCATTGCCTTTCTCTGGGATTGGAATGAAAACTGATCTTCCAGTCTGATGGCCACTGCTGAGTTTTCCAATTTTGCTGACATATAGAGTGCAGCACTTTCACAGCATCATCTTTTAAGATTTGAAATAGCTCAACTGGAATTCCATTGCCTTCACTAACTTTATTCGTAGTGATGCTTCTTAAGGCCCTGTTGACATCACATTCCAGGATGTCTGGCTCTAGGTGGGTGGTCACACCATTGTGATTATCTGGATGATGAAGATCTTTTTTGTATAGTTCTTCTGTTATTCTTGCCACCTCTTCTTAATATCTTCTGCTTCAGTTAGGCCTACACAGTTTCTGTCCTTTATTGTGCCCATCTTTGCTTGAAATGTTCCTTTGGTATCTCTAATCTTCTTGAAGAGATCTCTAGTTTTTCCCATTCTATTGTTTCCTCTTTTTCTTTGCATTGATCACTGAGGGAGGCTTTCTATATCTCCTTGCTAGTTTTTGGAACTCTGCATTCAGATGCGTATATCTTTCCTTTTCTCCTTTGCCTTTAGCTTCTCTTCTTTTCTCAGCTATTTGTCAGGCCTCCTCAGACAACCATTTTGCCTTTTTGAATTTGTTTTTCTTGGGGATGTTTTTGATCACTGCCTCCTGTACGATGTCATGAACCTCCATCCATAGTTCAGGCACTCTATCGGATCTAATCCTTTGAATTTATTTGTCATTTCCACTGTATAATCGAAAGGGATTTGATTTAGGTCATACCTGAATTGTCTTGTGGTTTCCCTACTTTTTTCAATTTAAGTCTGATTTTGCAGTACGGGGATCATGATCTGAGCCACAGTTGGCTCCTGGTCTTCTTTTTGCTGACTGTATAGAGCTTCTTCATCTTTGGCTGCAAAGAATATAATCAGTATAATTTCGGTAGTGACCTGGTGATGTCGATGTGTATAGTCTTCTTGTGTTGTTGGAAGAGGGGGTTTGCTATGACTAGTGGGTTCTCTTTGCAAAACTCTGTTAGCATTTGCCCTGCTCCATTTTGTACTCCTTGGCCAAATGTGCCTGTTATTCCAGGTACCTCTTGACTTCCTACTTTTGCATTCTAGTCCCCTATAATGAAAAGGGCATCTTTTTTGCATGTTAGTTCTAGAAGGTCTTTTACATCTTCATAGACCCATTGAACTTCAGCAATTTTCAAATTCAACTTTTGTATCATAAGAATAAATTTAAAATTTATTCCTTAAGCTATGTGTGTGTATGTGTATGTGTGTAAATAAAGAGGGGATATGAAATAGTTTGGGCTAGGCATAATATGATAAGATTATAGTATATGTTAGAAAGATTCTTTAAGTGACATGGTGGACATTTTGGAGATGGACAAGATCAGGGGAACTGAGCTTGTAGCAACTCTAGTGAGAGATTAGGATTAAAACAAGGGCAACAACATTGGGGATAGCAAAGAGGAGATAGATTTGAAAACTGTTTAATATATACAAGAAAGAATTGACCAAGTCTAGTCAACCTGAATAACTTCTAAAGCTCTAGAAGCAAATTTTGTTGTTGTTGTTTTAGTCACTACATCATGTCTGAGTCTTTTGTGACCCTATAGACCGTAACTGGTCAGGCTCCTCTGTCCATGGCATTTTCTACCAAGAATATTGGAGTGGGTTTCCATTTCCTTCTCCAGGGGATCTTCCCAATGCAGGGATCAAATTTGTGGTTTCCTGCATTGGCAAGTGGATTCTTTACCACTGAGCCACCTGGGAAGCCCCACTAGAGGCAAATAGACTCTATTATAAGACCACAACCAGCTAATATGAGATTCAAAATGAGCATTTCAGAGAGATGGCATGAAAAAAAAAAAAGCAGTTCTTCATGTTGTAGATTTTTCACTCCTCACATATTTACCACTCACAAAAGTCCTTAGATTCACATGCATGCTGTGTCTGAATGAATGTGCCTAGGTATTGGAATGCACACTTATTTAAATCACTATTATTTGTTAGTTTTTATTTGGATCAGTTCTTCCTCTTTTAGCAAACAAGATGTCTTCAATTTATTGCCTCAGGCATGCAAGTAACTTTATCTTTCTGCAACTCAACTTAGTCTTTATCTTAAGCTTCCATTCCACCTAATAACCTAATGTAGTTATTTAAGGTTTTTTTCTTTTTCCCAGTCATTGCAGACTTAAACTCTTGTCAATTCACAATTTTTTCCTCCCTCCCTATTTTAGTTCTGCTGCTGCTGCTACTAAGTCGCTTCAGTCGTGTCCGACTCTGTGCGACCCCATAGACGGCAGCCCACCAGGCTCCCCCGTCCCTGGGATTCTCCAGGCAAGAACACTGGAGTGGGTTGCCATTTCCTTCTCCAATGCATGGAAGTGAAAAGTGAAAGTGAAGTTGCTCAGCCGTGTCCGACTCTTCGCAACCCCATGGACTGCAGCCCACCAGGCTCCTCCGTCCATGGGATTTTCCAGGCAAGAATACTGGAGTGGGGTGCCATTGCCTTCAGGGCACTTAAACTACCAGATGCTTGTATGAGCTCTTTGTATTGTAGATGCGGAGTAGAATTGGTCATTGGTCCAACTGAGAGACAACATAGTGAAGGCCTTCACATTGCAGTTTTATCTCTTAAGTACGGAGCTGCACACAGAGGAAATTCTAACACTCGGATGCCCCCCCACTGCAAATATAACAAAATTAAAATAATACCTACACAAGTTAGAAAATTTTTATTATATTTTTCAAGTGTAAGTTGACTTGTGCTTCACTTTGGAGAGACTGTCATATTCAGAAAAGAATTGTAAAGACAAAAATAATTTTAAGTATTGAGAATGGCATGAACATACATTCCAAGCTGACTTCTAATTTTATGCAATTATTTTTATCCACACTATTCATACTCTGGGAAAACTTCACTTGATTCAGTCTCTAGATAGTTAAAGGAGAGTTTAAACGAGACTAGTTAACTATTTCAAATCAGAACTTTGGTTCCAGTTTAATCAGTCCCTGACTGTGATCAGGATATTGAGGATACTGAACATCTTGCTCACTTCATACATACTCCTCAATGGTATATTTCATGACTTTATGGTGAAACCACTAGGAAAAGATCCAGTTTTCACATCAAAATTAATCATTTATCAACTTAATCCTTGGTAGTAAAAGGTTATGAAACAGTTCATAAAACAAAATTGGAAGTGATAATACAGTCTCTAATCTCCATATCTAGAATTTTCTTCCTTTAATTTCCACCCAAGTCTTCAGTCTCCATGTCTAAAATCAAATATCATTATCTGTTTAAAGGTCCCTATCAGTTATCCTGATTTTGTCTTTTAGACAAAAGTTATGGAGACCTTAAATTTACTAACAAATATTTCTTGACTATCTACCATATTCCAGGTATTATGCCAGGCACTGGGATACTGCTGTGAATAAACAATAACAAAAAATCCATACTCATGGAGCTTGCGTTTTCTTGTGCATGCTAAGTCACTTCCGTGGTGTCCGAATGTTTGCATCCCTATGGACAGTGGCCCACCATGGGATTCTCCAGGCAAGAATACTGGGTGGGTTACCACGCCTTCCTCCAAGGGATCTTCCTGACCCAGGGGTTGAAAATGCGTCTCTTGTCTCCTGCATTGGCAAGCAAGTTCTTTACCACTAGCACCACTTAGATAGCATTTTCATGTGGGATGTGGACAAAATTAAAAATGCCATATTTTATTACATGCTGATAAGTACATTGTAGGGAAGGAAAGCCTCATGGAAACATTTAAGTGAAAACTGAATAAAGTAAAGGAGCAAGCCAAGCAAGACAAAGGGGAAAGTCTATTCCAGAGGAAATGGCAAATTGAAAGGTTCTGAGGTGGCAGCCTTCCTTGCATATTTGAGAAATACTGAGTACATTTGTTGCCAGTATGTTTGTTGTGGAGATATTAAAAGGACAGTAGAAGGTGAGAGCTAAGAGGTAAAGAAAGACTGAGGACTTTGACTTTTGCTGTGAGATTTGAAGCCATTTAGACATTCTTGAGTAAAGAAGTCACATGATCTGACTTATATTTTAACAAGATCATTCTAGCTGCTAGGTTGAAAATAGCAATGGCAATGCCTAGTAAGACACTTTTACAGTAACCCAGACTACAGATGATGGTAGCTTGGATCATGTTGGTAGAGGTAAAGGTGGTAAGAAGTGGTTAGAATTTGGAGATATATATATATATATATAGCCTATCAATTTTCTTCAGTTCAGCCACTCAGTCGTGTCTGGTTCTTTGTGACACCATGGACTGCAGCATGCCAGGCTTTCCTATACATCACCAACTCCTGGAGCTTGCTCAAACGCATGTCCATAGAGTCATGACATCCAACCATCTCATCATCTGTGGCCCCCTTCTCCTCCTGCTTCCAATCTTTCCCAGCATCAGGGTCTTTTCCAATGAATCAGTTCTTTGCATCAGGTGTTCAGCTTCAGCATCAGTCCTTCCAATGAAAATTCAGGATTGATTTCCTTTAGGATTGACTGGTTTGATCTCCTTGCAGTCCAAGAGATTCTCAAGAGTCTTCTCCAATACCACATTTCAAAACTATCAATGTTTCAGCTTTCCTTATGGTCCAACTCTGACATCCATGCATAACTACTGGAAAAAAACAGCTTTGACTAAGTGGGCCTTTGTAGGCAAAGTAACATCTCTGCTTTTAAATATGCTGTCTAGGTTGGTCATAGTTTTTCTTCCAAGGAGCAAGCACCTTTTAATTTCATGGCTGCAGTCACCATCTGCAGTGATTTTGGAGCATCCCAAAATAAAGTCTGCCACTGTTTCAACTGTTTCCCCATCTATTTGCCATGAAGTGATGGTACTGGATGCCATGATCTTAGTTTTCTGAATGTTGAGTTTTAAAAGCCAACTTTTTCACTCTCCTCTTTCGCTTTCATTGAGAAGCTCTTTAGTTCCTCTTTGCTTTCTGCCATAAGGGAGGTGTAATCTGCATATCTGAGGTTATTGATATTTCTCCTAGCAATCTTGATTCCAGCTTGTGCTTCACCCAGCCTGGCATTTCGCATGATGTACCTTGCATAAAAGTTAAATAAGCAGAGTGACAATATACAGCCTTGACGTACTCCTTTTCCTATTTGGAACCAGTCTGTTGTTCCATGTCCAGTTCTAACTGTTGCTTCTTGACCTGCATACAGATTTCTCAGGAGGCAGGTCAGGTGGTCTGGTATTCCCATTTCTTTCAGAATTTCCACAATTTGTTGTCATCCACACAGTCAAAGGCTTTAGCATAGTCAGTGAAGCAGAAGTAGATGTGTTTCTGGAATTCTCTTGCTTTTTCAATGATCCAGTGGATGTTGGCAATTTGATCTCTTGTTCCTCTGCCTTTTTAAAATCCAGGTTGAACATATGGAATTCACGGTTCATATACTGTTGAAGCCTGGCTTGGAGAATTTTGAGCATTATTTTGCTAGCGTATGAGATGAGTGCAAATGTGTGGTAGTTTGAACATTCTTTGGTATTGCCTTTCTTTGGGATTGAAATGAAAACTGACTTTTTCCAGTCTTGTGGCCACTGTTGAGTTTTCCAAATTTGGTGGCATATTGAGTGCAGCACTTTTGCAACATCATTTTTTAGGACTGAAATTTCTAGCTGGAATTCTATCACCTCCACTAGCTTTGTTCATAGTGATGCTACCTAAGGTCCACTTGACTTTGCACTCCAGGATGTCAGGTTCTAGGTAAATGATCACACCATCATGGTTATCTGGGTCACGAAGATCTTTTTTGTATAGCTCTTCTGTGTCTTCTTGCTATTTCTTCTTAATATCTTCTTCTGTTAGATCCATACATTTTCTGTCCTTTATTGTGCCCATCTTTGCATGAAATGTTCCCTTGGTATCTAATTTTCTTGAAGAGATCTCTAGTCTTTCCCATTCTATTGTTTTCCTCTATTTCTTTGCATTGATCTCTGAGGAAGGCTTTCTTATCTCTCCTTGCTATTTTTTGGAACTCTGCACTCAAATGGGTATATCTTCCCTTTTCTCCTTTGCCTTTTGCTTCTCTTCTTTTGCCAGCTATTTGTAAGGCCTCCTCAGACAACCATTTTGCCTTTTTGCATTTGTATTTTTGGGGCATGGTTTTGATCACCGCCTCCTGTATAATGTCAGAATAAACTTTACTCTACCTTAAATGTTATTCAATTTTTTCAGCTTTACCCAGAAATTTGAAAGTTGACTGGTCATGCTAGTTTCCATGTAAGGACACTATAGGCCATGTGATGAGGAAGGTCACAGGTCCTTTTACCCACACCCATAATCTCTACACAAAGGTAAATTGTCATGTTTTTACTGACTCAAACACCACCATTCCTGATTAGCATATTTTTATTTGTTATTTTATCCCAGCAGTCAACTTATTTAAAACATTACCCTTCTCATTTTTTAAAATATACTGAGAATTTATCTAATCATTGGGGGGAAATGTCAGAATATCTAATATATCCTCACAGGATATACATTTTCCAATTAAAGTGTTTGGAGGAATGAACTCACAGACAACCATTTTGCCTTTTTGCATTTCTTTTTCTTGGGGATGGTCTTGATCCTCACCTTCTGTACAATGTCATGAACCTCTGTCCATAGTTCTTCAGCACTCTATCAGATCTAATCTCTTGAATCTGTCATTTCCACTGTAAATCATAAGGAATTTTATTTTGGTCATACCTCAATGGTCTAATAATTTTCTCACTTTCTTCCATTTAAGTCTGAATTTTGCAATAAGGAGTTTATGATCTCAGCCACAGTCAGCTCCTGGTCTTGTTTTTGCTGACTGTATAGAGAATATAATCTATACTATCTTCAGCTGCAAAGAATATAATCAATTTGAGTTTGGTATTGACCATCTGCTGACATTTATGTGTACAGTCTTCTCCTGTGTTGTTAGAAGAGGGGATACGTTGCTATGACCAATACAGTCTCATGGCAAAACTGTTAGCCTTTGCCCTGCTTCATTTTGTACTCCAAGGACAAACTTGCCTGTTACTCCAGGTATCTCTTGACTTCCTACTTTTGCAGTCCAGTTCCCTATGATGAAACGGACATCTTTCTTTGATGTTAGTTCTAGAAGGTCTTGTAGGTCATAATGGAACCATTCAATTTCAGCTTCTTCAGTATCACTGATTGGGGCATAGATTTAGATTACTGTGATATTGAATGGTTTGCCTTGGAAAGAAACAGAGATCATTCTGTCATTTTTGAGACTGCACCCAAATACTGCATTTCAGACTCTTTTGTTGACTATGAGGGCTACTCCATTTCTTCTAAGGGATTCTTGCCCATAGTAGAAGATATAATGGTCATCTAAAATTAAATTCACCCATTCACTGATTCCTAAAAAATCGATGTTCAGTCTTGTCATCTTCTGTTTGACCACTTCCAATTGACCTTGATTCATGAATCTAACATTCCAGGTTCCCAAGTAATATTGTCCTTTACAGCAATATTTTTCTTTCTATCACCAGTCACATCACAACTGGGTGTAATTTTCACTTTGGCTCAGCCTCTTCATTTTTTTTGAATCTATTTCTCCACTCTTCTCCAGTATTATATTGGCCACCTACTGACCTGGGGATTTCATCTCTCAGTGTCATATCTTTTTGCTTTTTCATACTGTTCATGGGGTTCTCAAGGTAAGAATACTGAAGTGGTTTGCCATTCCCATTCTCCCTCCAATGGACCATGTGTTGTCAGAACTTTCCACCATGACCCATGCATCTTGGGTGGCCCTACATGGCATGGCTTATAGTTTCATTGAATTAGATAAGGCTGTGATCTATGTGGTCAGTTTGGTTAGTTTTCTGTGTTTGTGGTTTCCTTTCTGTTTGCCCTCTGATGGGTGAGGATAAGAGGCTTGTGGAAGCTTCCTGATGGGAGGGACTGGCTGTGAGGGAATCTGGGACTTGCTCTGATGGGCAGGGCCATGCACAGTAAATTTGTAATCCAATTTTCTGTTGATGGGTAACTCCCTGTAGTTCCTTCCCTGAGGCCAAACTGTGGTAGGTATAATGGCAGTGATGGCTACCTCCTTCAAGGACTTATGTCAGCACACCACCCACGGCTCCCAGGACTGTTGTATTCAGTGCCCCTGACCCCGCAGCAGGCCACTGTCCACCCACACCTCCACTGGTGACTCCTGGACACTCACAGGCAAATCTGGCTCAGTCTCTTGTGGGGTCACTGCTCCTTTCTCCTGGGTCCTGGTGGGCACAAAGTTTTGTTTGTGCCCTCCAAGAGTCTGTTTCCCCAGTTCTGTGGAAGCTCTATAATCAAATCCCACTGGTCTTCAACATCAAATTCCCTAGGGGTTCTTGGTCCCTTTGCCGGATCCCCAGGTTGAGGAAACTTTTGTGGGCCCTAGAATTTTGCAACAGTGCAAGAACTTCTTTGGTATAATTGTTTTCCAGTTTGTGGGTCATCTGCTCGGTGGCCCTTTGGTGGGGCTAATGGCGACCTCCTCCAAGAGGATTTATGCCACACGCAGCACCTCCCAGGTCTACTGCAGCCAGAGCCACTGTCCTATCAAACTTGTTAGTGGAACACTTATGGGAGACATAAAAAGTGTGGCATCAGGCTGAGATTTCTGAACTGAGCAACTAAAAAAAAATGGTGTTTCCATTTACTTAAGTGGTGAAGACTGAAAGAAGAGCAAAATTTTTGTTGTCTTCTCACTTGTAAATCACAGCACACATGTATAGATTTAATGTAGCAAACATGGATACTGCATGGAGAATTCCTGAGCATTTTAAGAGAATCTCAAAGTCAGAAGATGCATTAAAAATCATCTAGCTTTTAAAGTTTTTTACTTTGACCCAAAAGAAATAAATTTTACATCTTGACCAAGCACAGACAAGTATGAAAATACACATACAAACACACACACACACAACACACTCACACACACACACATCACTGAAAGAAAAGTTTCATGCAACAAACATCCCTATTATGTATGGTGTACTCTGGAGTTTTGTTTTGAATTCTGGTAGTTTCCCACCAGGTTGATTTTACAGCCCCTAGCTTGAAAAACACTGATGCAACTCAACTCTTTTAGTGTCAGACGAGGAAACAAAGATCCAGAGAGAGTAAGCGATTTATAAAAAGTCCCCCAAACTTAGTGGCAATGCTGGGATCAGAACACAAGTCTCTTAACTCTTGGTTAATAAACAACAGAGTAGTCTCCTTTCCGGCATTTTCCATATTTTCTCAGCAGAATGCCCTGAGTAGCAGCTTAAGAAGTTTTCTTAAATTAAATTTTCCCTACTATCTGCCTTATTTTCTAAGCTTAAATGTCTACAAATACAAACATAACAATGTATTTTATTAAAGTATTAAATTATTTTTACTCAGCTTACATAATTCAAATGTACTTTAAAGTTATTCATGAATTATTCAAAGACAAATTTTAGCAATCATGAAATTAATCAATTCTAATTCATTATGAACCTCATCGTGTTGTGTGCACACTGCATAGGTTTAAAAGTTCAGGTTTATGATAATTATGGCTGACAACAAATTTTCACTCAATGAGCATTTATAGAGTACTACTATGTGCTAGCTCTGTGTGTGCTGGAGAAATAGCAAAAAATTAAGAAGTCCCTCTGGCCTTAAGGAACTTACAATCTAGCAAGAAATATCAAACTATAGCCATGATTCAATGAGATATTTTATAGAAGATATAAGAGATATTGTATAAGCACAGAGTACTCTCTACTTACCTGCTTTAGTAACACAGATGAGAGACAAATTGATCCTCCTTGAAGGGCATAGATGGTTTAGAAAGACTACAAATGAGCCTTGGAAGATAAATATAAATTTGCTAACCATATTTTCATCTGGTAAAAAAAGATATAAGGAAAGGGAGAACAGCAGGGGGAAAAAAGCTAGTATAATACAAATTGCATGTCATGTAGAGGAATTACTGATTAGATTACAGACATCACATTATTGTTGGTCATACATGATGCTATTAGGTATTTAGATTTTATCCTAGGATGAATAAGTCATTGGAGGTGTTTAATAAAATGGAGCCATCAGGGAAGCCCCAATAAAATAATTTTGGAAGCAATGTAGACACAAAATGGGGGCCTGCTAAGGAATAATTTGTTTTGAAATTCTAACTTCCAATACTTTAGATGTATATCTTATTTGTAAACAGTCTTTACAGATGACCAAATTAAGATGAGGCCATTCAGTCCAGATGGTGCTAGCAGTGAAAAACTTGCCTGCCAATGCAGGTTTGATCCATAGGTTGGAAATATCCCCTAGAGGAAGGCACAGAAGCCCACTCCAATATTTTTGCCTGGAGAATCCCATGGACAGAGAAGCTTGGCAGGCTATGGTCCATAGGATCAGAAAGAGTCAGATACAACTGAAGTGACAGCACACATTCAGTCATAATGCAATATGACTAGTGTCCTTATAAAATAGGAGAAATTTGGAAACAGACACAGGCATGTACAGAGGGAAGATTATGTGAAGAGATAAGGGGCAAATGACCTGTGAAGGTGGAGAATTGGAGTGATACATCCACAGTCGAAGTAACTCCAAACAAAGATCACCAGTAAACCACCAGAAGTTAAGAAGGATGGAATATAGTCTTGCTCACAGCCCTAAGAAGGAATCAAGCTGGGACTTCCCTGGTGTCCTGTGATTGAGAACCCACCTTTTAATGCAGGAGACGTAGGTTCCATCCTTGGTCAGGGAACTAAGATCCCATATGTTGTGGAGCAACTACTAAAACCACTCCCTGAAATGAAAGATCCCACATATGTCAATTAAGACCCAACACAGCCAAATAAATAAATAAAATTTTTTTAAGGAAGCAACCAATTCTACTGATATCCTGATTTTTTATTTCTAGCACTAGAACTATAAGCCAATAAATTTCTGTTATTTTGTTGTTATTGTTCAGTTGCTCAGTCATGTCCGACTCTTTGCAACCCCATGGACTGCAGCACCCTACTCTTCCCTGCCCTTCATCATCTTGCAGAACTTGCTTAAACTCATGATCATTGAGTTGGTGATGCCATCCAACCATCTCGTCCTCTGTCGTCCTTTCTCCTCCTGCTTTTTATCTTTCCCAGCATCAGGGTCTTTTTCAATGAGTCAGCTCTTTGCACCTGGAGCTTCAGCTTCAGCATCTGTCCTTCCAATGAATACTCAGGATTGATTTCCCTTAGGATTGACTGGGTTGATTTCCTTGCAGTCCCAGGGACTCTCAAGAGTCTTCTCCAACACCACAGTTCAAAAACATCAGTTCTTTAGTGCTCAGCTTTCTTTATAGTCCAACTCTCACATCCATACATGACTACTGGAAAAACCATAGCTTTGACAATACAGACCTTTGTCGGCAAAGTAATGTTTCTGCTTTTTAATACACTGTGTAGGTTTGTCATAGCTTTTCTTCCAAGGAGCAAGTGTCTTTTAATTTCACGGCTGCAGTCACCATCCACAGGGATTTTGGAGCCCAAGAAAATAAAGTTTGTCACTGTTTCCATCGTTTCCCCATCTATCTGCAATGAGGTGATGGGACTCGGTGCCATGATCTTCGTTTTTTGAAAGTTGAGTTTTAAGCCAGTTTTCCACTCTCCTCTTTCACCTTCATCAAGAGCTCTTTAGTTTCTCTTCATTTTCTGCCATAAAGGTGGTATCATCTGCATATCTGAGGTTATTGATATTTCTCCTGGCAATCTTGATTCCAGCTTGTGATTTATCCAGTCCAGCATTTTAAACCATTCCTTTTGTGTTATTTTAAGCCACTCCTTTTGTGGTATTCTTTTACTTCAGGCCTAGGAAACTAATAGAGATGCCTTTAAGCAGTGTAGCCTAAAGTGATAAGAGAATGAAATGAACAGACAGTGATAGTGGGAAGTTCAGAAATGTCATAAATCTATAAGATACTGTTGAAGTAAAAGCAACAAGACTTAATGATTGGCAGAATACAACAAAGAAGAGTGAAGATTCCAAGATAGATGAAGTTTTTATTCTATCTTAATCAACTGAATGTAATGTCTAAATCCTTAGTGTCCTCATTAGATCTCTCCTGAGGTTGAGGACCTTATAAAAAGTCCCATGCTTTTCCTCTGGCTGGTGGTATCTAACCAAGCCATATTCTGATATCTCTTACAAACCTTTCTTTGGGATGGATTCCCCAGATTTCACTCTGTTAGCTTACAGCTATAATTGCTCCTTCTACCCATTTTGTTCTAAGGCCTGCCTAAATTCCTTTCTGTTTTACTTTTGTTCTGGATACTATCTATCAGATTATTAGCTAATAATTAGCTCTACATTCTGCCACCTTTAGACCAATTTCACCTCTCCCCTTTATGCAACACAAACTCCCAGCCTCCCAATCCAGTATCAAAAGCTTTCATGTGTCTAAGGAGCTAGGGTAGATACTAACACCATTAACCAAATTGTAATACACAGCAAAAGAAAACAGCAAGAAAGCCACTGAATTCATCTTCGTCAGCAAATATGGAAAACTCAGCAGTGGCCACAGGACTGGAAAAGGTCAGTTTTCGTCCAAATCCCAAACAAGGGCAATGCCAAAGAATGTTCAAATTACCACACAATTGCCCTCATTTCACATGTTAGCAAAGTAATGCTCAAAATTCTCCAGGCCAGGCTTCAACAGTATATGAACCAAGAACTTCCAGATGTTCAAGCTGGATTTAGAAAAGGCAGAGGGACCAGAGATCAAATTTCCAACATCCATTGGATCACAGAAAAAGCAAGAGAATTCCAGAAACACATCTACTTCTTCTTCTTTGACTACACTAAAGCCTTTGACTGTGTGGATCACAACAAATTGTAGAAAATTCTTCAAGAGATGGGAACACCAGACCACCTTACCTGCCTTTTGAGAAATCTGTATGCAGGTCAAGAAGCAACAGTTAGAACTGGACATGGAATAACAGACTGGTTCAAAATTGGGAATAGAGTAGGTCAAGACTGTATATTGTCACCCAGCTTATTTAAATTATATGCAGAGTACATCATGAGAAATGCCAGTCTGGATGAAGCACAAGCTGGAATCAAGATTTCTGGGAGAAATATCAATAACCTCAGATATGCAGATGACACCACCCTTATGGCAGAAAGTGAAGAAGAACTAAAGAGCCTCTTAATGAAAGTGAAAGGGGAGAGTGAAAATGCTGGCTCAAAACTCAACATTCAAATAAGTAAGATCATGGCATCTGGTCCCATCAATTCATGGCAAATAGATGGGCAAAAAATGGAAACAGTGATAGACTTTATTTTCTTGGGCTTCAAAATCACTACAGATGGTGGCTGAAGCCATGAAATTAAAAGACGTTTGCTCCTTGGAAGAAAAGTTATGACTAATCTGGACAGTGTATTAAAAAGCAGAGATATTACTTTGCCGACCACAGTCCGTCTAGTGAAAGCTATGGTTTTTCCAGTAGTCATGTATAGATGTGAGAGCTGGACCATAAAGAAAGCCGAGAGCCAAAGAATTGATACTTTTGAACTGTGATGTTGGAGAAGATTCTTGGACAGCAAGGAGATCAATCCAGTCAACCTTGTTTTGAATGCAAAGGAAATCAATCCTGAATATTCATTAGAAGGACGAATGCTAAAGCTGAAGCTCCAATACTTTGGCCACCTGATGTGAAGAGCTGACTCATTGGAAAAGACCCTGATGCTGGAAAAAATTGAAGGCAGGAGGAGAAGGGGACAACAGAGGATGAGATGGTTGGATGGCATCACTGAGTCAGTGGACATGAGTTTGAGCAAACTCCAGGAGATGGTGATGGACAGGGAAGCATGGTGAGCTGCAGTCCATGGGTTTGCAAAGAGTCAGATATGACTGAGCAACTGAACAGCAACAACAACAGTACTCTGTAATGGCCTATATGGGAAAAGAATATTTTAAAAAATAGTGGATACATGTATATATGTATATATATTATAAACATATACATATATATGTACAACTGATTCACTTTGCTGTACACCTGATTCTAATACAACATTGTAAATCAACTATACTCCAATAAAATTTAAAAAGAATTTTTTTAGCTACTGAGTTCATTATTGGACATTATAGAGAATATATTTTGACACAAAAGGAAGGCACTGACCCATCCTTTCTCCAGGACTGCTAATATCCCACACACCCCATACAGACTGATTGACCTGCTGCATGTTCCTCTTCCCCTGACCATATCTCTTTGGTATGAACACGTATTCTGAACTGGGTCAACCAGACTGTCTCTACAGAAAAATGGAGATTGGTTTCCATATGTGTCTAAATATATATCTTGGAAACTGAAGCAACTACAGTCTTCCATATGGACTAAGTAGCAGGGAAAGCTGATTTGCAGGGAGATAAGGATTAAGCAGATGTCAGACAGAAAGAAATATAAGAGAGACAGGGACACATGCTGCCTGGGTTCTTCAGATCTTTCCCTTTCCCGGTTCCAACCCCTTCCTGATAACAGCTGCACACCGGCCTGTGGACTCTCTGAAAATACCTCTGTACTCTTGTGATAAGCACACTCACCTTTTTATATCACCCTAACTAAAACTTCCAAGGCCAAATTTGCCTGTTACTCCAGGTGTTTCTTGACTAATAGAGTTTTGCCAAGAAAACGCACTGCTCTTAGCAAACACCCTCTTCCAACAACACAAGAGAAGACTCTACACATGGACATCACCAGATGGTCAACACCAAAATCAGATTGATTATATTCTTTGCAGCCAAAGATGGAGAAGCTCTATACAGTCAGCAAAAACAAGACTGGGAGCTGACTATGGCTCAGATCATGAACTCCTTATTGCCAAATTCAGACTCAAATTGAAGAAAGTAGGGAAAACCGCTAGACCATTCAGGTGTGACCTAAATCAAATCCCTTATGATTATACAGTGGAAGTGAGAAATAGATTTAAGGGCCTAGATCTGATAGATAGAGTGCCTGATGAACTATGGAATGAGGTTCGTGACATTGTATAGGAGACAGGGATCAAGACCATCCCCATGGAAAAGAAATGCAAAAAAGCAAAATGGCTGTCTGGGGAGGCCTTACAAATAGCTGTGAAAAGAAGAGAAGCAAAAAGCCAAGGAAAAAAGGAAAGATATAAGCATCTGAATGCAGAGTTCCAAAGAATAGCAAGAAGAGATAAGAAAGCCTTCTTCAGCAATCAGTGCAAAGAAATCGAGGAAAAGAACAGAATGGGAAAGACTAGAGATGTCTTCAAGAAAATTAGAGATACCAAGGGAACATTTCATGCAAAGATGGGCTCGATAAAGGACAGAAATGGTATGGACCTAACAGAAGCAGAAGATATTAAGAAGAGGCGGCAAGAATACACAGAAGAACTGTACAAAAAAGATCTTCACGACCCAGATAATCACGATGGTGTGATCACTCATCTAGAGCCAGACATCCTGGAATGTGAAGTCAAGTGGGCCTTAGAAAGCATCACTATGAACAAAGCTAGTGGAGGGGATGGAATTCCAGCTGAGCTATTTCCAATCCTGAAAGATGATGCTGTGAAAGTGCTACACTCAGTATGCCAGCAAATTTGGAAAACTCAGCAGTGGCCACAGGACTGGAATAGGTCAGTTTTCATTCCAATCCCAAAGAAAGGCAATGCCAAAGAATGCTCAAACTACCACACAATTGCACTTATCTTACACACTAGTAAAGTAATGCTAGAAATTCTCCAAGCCAGGCTTCAACAATATGTGAACCATGAACTTCCAGATGTTCAAGCTAGTTTTAGAAAAGGCAGAGGAACCAGAGATCAAATTGCCAACATCCACTGGATCATGGAAAAAGCAAGAGAGTTCCAGAAAAACATCTATTTCTGCTTTACTGACTATGCCAAAGCCTTTGACTTTGTGGATCACAATAAACTGTGGAAAATTCTGAGAGAGATGGGAATACCAGACCACCTGACCTGCCTCTTGAGGTCAGGAAGCAGCAGTTAGAACTGGACGTGGAACAACAGACTGGTTCCAAATAGGAAAAGGAGTATGTCAAGGCTGTATATTGTCACCCTGCTTATTTAACTTCGATGCAGAGTACATCATGAGAAATGCTGGGCTGGAAGAAGCACAAGCTGGAATCAAGATTGCCGGGAGAAATATCAATAACCTCAGATATGCAGATGACACCACCCTTATGGCAGAAACTGAAGAGGAGCTAAAAAGCCTCTTGATGAAAGTGAAAGAGGAGAGTGAAAAAGTTGGCTTAAAGCTCAACATTCAGAAAACGAAGATCATGGCATCTGGTCCCATCACTTCATGGGAAATAGATGGGGAAACAGTGGAAACAGTGTCAGACTTTATTTTGGGGGGGGTGGTTCCAAAATCACTGCATATGATGACTGCTGCCATGAAATTAAAAGATGCTTACTCCTTGGAAGAAAAGTTATGACCAACCTAGATAGCATATGCAAAAGCAGAGACATTACTTTGCCAACTAAGGTCAGTCTAGTCAAGGCTATGATTTTTCCAGTGGTCATGTATGGATGTGAGAGTTGGACTGTGAAGAAGGCTGAGCACTGAAGAATTGATGCTTTTGAACTGTGGTGATGGAGAAGAATCTTGAGAGTCCCTTGGACTGCAAGGAGATCCAACCAGTCCATTCTGAAGGAGATCAACCATTTCTTTGGAAGGAATGATGCTCAAGCTGAAACTCCAGTACTTTGGCCACCTCATGAGAAGAGTTGACTCATTGGAAAAGACTCTGATGCTGGGAGGGATTGGGGGCAGGAGGAGAAGGGGACGACCCAAGATGAGATGGCTGGATGGCATCACCGACTCGATGGACGTGAGTCTGAGTGAACCCCGGGAGTTGGTGATGGACAGGGAGGCCTGGCGTGCTGCAATTCATGGGGTCGCAAAGAGTCGGACACGACTGAGCGACTGAACTGAACTAAAACTTTTTTCTAAGAATCCTAACCAACACAGAGTCAACTGTGAAATGTCTATATAACTTCTTAGAGGAGAGGTAGTTTGAAATATGAATCTGAATACAGAGCAAGGGTTGGGGGAGGACATATGATTTTGGTAAGGGAGTAACTGAAGTCACTAGATTAGATTAAGTCTTGAGTAACAGCCTAAAGTGTAGAAAAACAGGGGAAAAGGGTAAAGGAAAGACAGACCTCTTATGAACTTTAATATGTAAGATATGGATCAAAGGAACAAGAAACTAAGAGAGAATGCTTCTGTAGAAACCAATAAATAAAAGTATCTAGGCTATACTTATGGCTTTCCCTGGTGGCTCAGAGGTTAAAGCGTCTGCCTCCAATGCGGGAAACCTGGGTTCAATCCCTGGGTTGGGAAGATCCCCTGGAGAAGGAAATGGCAACCCACTCCAGTATTCTTGCCTGGAGAATCCTATGGATGGAGGAGCGTGGTAGGCTGCAGTCCACGGGGTCGCAAAGAGTCGGACTCGACTGAGTGACTTCACTTTCACTTTTATAGAAAATTCAATCACCACTGGCTTAAACAGGTACTGATTAATTTATCTCAAACAAGAAGATGTCCAGAACTGGTACCACAGATCAACAAGCCCATCAGGGTCTCAGGTTGTTCCTCTCTCTCCTACCACCATCTGAAGCATCTAGCCTTCACCTCTATGGTCACACATGGTTGTTACATCTTCCAGGTAGGAAGGAAAAAGAAAGGCAACAAAGTGATGGCCAGTAAGGGTTTTGTTATCAGGGAAACAAAAGCTTTATGTCTCATTGATTACACCTCTGTCATTTGGCCATCCCTAACTGGAGAAAGACTAGAAGAAAGAAGACTATGGTTTTAAGAGTTGAGTCAGCCAATTAGCTTTCAGCCAAAGAGTTTAATCAACAAAAACTACAGAGGGGACAAGAATAACTAAAAACAAACGATGGGGTTGTTACCAAAAGGGTGTGGTGGGGTGGGGAGGCATCCGGTCTGGCTGCTCAATGCTCAAAAGCCAAGAAATAGGCCAGCTTGGTGGAAAGGAAAGTTTGCTTTATTTCAGACGCTGGCAGCTGGACTGGTGGAGGGTGGCGGACACATCTGTCCAAAGGTTGACTATCCTCCCCACTCCCGACAAGTAGTGGGTGAGAGCTTTTATAGAGAGATAAGTGTCTAAGGCAGAAACAGCACAGTCATCTCTAACAGTTATCTTCAAATCGGTCATCAGTGGTCTGACTAGCATCATCTTGGTTGTTTTAGATACAGTTAATCTTTAGTTCCAGGTTCATTTGTTCCCATTTCTTTGCGGCCAGTTCTTGGAATTGTGGCAGGTCATGTCCTGGGTACAGTGGTCATCATGTAGCTAACTTCTCCACCTGGAGAAGTATCTATAAGACAGCTCACAGGATATGGCTCATAATATTATCTATAGCCCTTGAGAAAGAGCTAAAAGTCCTTGACTATGCTTAATGACTACATTATTATTATTTAGTTTCCTTTGTTTACCTTTGTTTCAGCATTTCTCACTTCTCTGATTAAACGTATTCCTTGGCTAAAGTTTTCCACAGACAACAGGCAGGCAGAGGACTTGATGGGGCAGGTACAAGGACCACAGAGTCCTGCTCCATTTCAGGGTGAGGAGGATTTCGTAGTTGGAGAGTCCTTGGCAACCTTATCAAAAGCAATGGTCAGGTACATATTGGTCATGGAGAGGACTGGAGACTAACTGGTGGCTGAGAAATGGGAATAGATAGTTCTTTTTTTAACGTTTGAAAAGGAGAAAAATGGACAAAGCAAAACTCTAAAGAAAAGACACAATAGAAAGATATTTTGCTTGGTTTCAGGATTGTGATTGCTCAGATGGTAAAGCGTCTGTCTACAATGTGAGAGACCAGGGTTCGATTCCTGGGTTGGGAAGATTCCCTGGAGAAGGAAATGGCAACCCATTCCAGTCCTCTTGCCTTGAAAATCCCATGGACAGAGGAGCTGGGTGCAGGTTACTGTCCATGGGGTCCCAAAGAGTGAGGCACGACTAAGCGACTTCACTTTGGAAGTACAAACAATTGGAAAGGGGGAGATTTGAGGGATAAAGGGCATGAAATAAAGACTACTTTCAAAACAAAAGTTTTAAAAAGAGGATTAAACATATCCTTGAAAACAAAACTTATTCCTCCTAAATAAGAAAGTAAGTAAAGCTGAATAACGAAAGTATAAGTTTGGATGTGGACAAGAAAAAAGTTGAATTGTTAAAATTTTATTTTAACAAAAATTCACTTTAAAACTGCTTAACTTTTAAAAGATAAACCTTGAATTCATTATTAACCAGTTTGAAGAAAGGCATGAGAATCTCGCCAGAATTCAGGTGTGCTTTGTTTACTTAGATTCCTGACCAGAAACAAGCTAAGTAGAGACCACTATGGGATTTTTTCCGACAATGTAGAACAGAGACTGAGAATAGGAGCTTTTATGAACATCTCACCATTTCATTTTCTTTCCTTCTCTCCTTCCCCAAACTAAAGGGCCCTAGAGACGATGGAGGCGATTGGCGTTTTTCTCATTCTTCCGTAGTAATGAAAGCAGTAAGAGACGGTGGTGGCATGAGCAATGGCCAAAGTCCTTGCTTGAAGCATCCAGAACTTGCTCTGCAAATTTATTTCAACTTTGCTCTCAACTCCTTCACCTTAGAACACCTGGGAGGTGGCAGTCAACAAGGATGGAGAGCAGAAAGCCGCGAAAAGATATCTGGTTCAGCAACAGTGGTCACAGAGCTGGTCAAACCCGATGAAAGTGGAAACCACATTTTCAAAATTCAGAGCCGGAATCTGACGAGCCCGCCCTGACGCCTGTAAAAGAAAATGATTTTCACTTTTCATTGGCTGACCCTCCCAGAGTTGAGACCTTTTTTCATTTTCATTGGTCATTGCTGCTGTCACGTCCTTTCACCACACCCAAAGCGCCCAGTGAGCTTTGGGGAAAACTGATTTACAGAGGTCGGGGGCGGGAGTTCTCAAGCAGCTAGACTATTCCGCGCCCCCCGCCCCCGCCCGCCCCGCCGCTTCCTCCTCACGGCCCTGCCCCGCCCCCTGGCCTGAAGCCACGCCCCTTCCCCGACCGGGCCCCGCCTCTCCCTCCAGAGAGGGCGGGGACCTGGTGGCGGCCGCAGCCGCAGGAATATGCTGGAAGCCGGCTGGCGGGCGCTGGGGAGGTGCTGAACGGACAGTTCCCGCCGCTTTATTTGCCCGGCGGCGGGTAGGAGGGTGGGGCGGCCTTAGAGTCCGCTGGGCACGTGAGCGATGGAGACCATCTGGATCTACCAGTTCCGCCTCATCGTCATCGGGGACTCCACCGTGGGAAAGTCGTGCCTCCTGCACCGCTTCACTCAGGGCCGCTTTCCTGGTCTGCGCTCCCCAGCCTGCGACCCCACCGTCGGCGTGGACTTCTTCTCCCGCCTGCTGGAGATCGAGCCCGGCAAGAGGATAAAGCTGCAGCTCTGGGACACGGCGGGACAGGAGCGGTTCAGGTAGGACCCCGGGCGCTGGGACCCTCCCCAGGGACCGCGCCGCCCCCTCCGTCCGCCTGGGGCCCCCTCCCTAAACGTTGGCCGCACCGGCCCGAGTCGGGAGCAGCTCTGGCCCTTCCCTCTCGAAAGTGCAAACACTCCATTCTCGCTTCCCCTTTGCCCCTCCTCTTCCAGGGACGACTTCCTCCTCCGCAATTTCTCACTTCTTTCTTTGGCTCCTATTTCCTGCGCCCCCTTTCCATTTTTCCTTTCCCGCCTGAACCCAGGTCACCCTCACCAGCCCCTCTTACCCAACGCTCTGGCCCTGCTGGCATTTTAATCCCCAACTCTTCGGCTCTCCTGCTGCCTTCTCCCCAAACTCAGCGTCCCTCGCTGCGCACGCCCTGACCTGGCCACCCTTCTCCAAGCTCCGCTTTTTCTCCTCTGACCGAGCAGCTTCCCATCTATGCGGCCCCGGAGAACTGCATAGAAGGATTCCCAGATTCGTGATTGATCCGTTTAGCTTCACAGCAAGCAGTGCTCCAGCCCAGATTACAGCATGAGCTCATTGGGCACCGTGCAGACGGAGATGAATGCGGTAATGGTCTGAACATCTCACAGCACCGAATGTGGTCATCAGAAATACAGGGCCAGGACCCGTGAGAGTGTGTCTTGCACAGCAACCAAGGACACAGACACAACTGAGGAGTTTTTGTTTGTTTCATTGTTATTGTTTTTTAAGGATTGAGTTGTCTTTAGAAGTTTGCCATCACTGGTGCTTTGATGGAGAAAAGAGAGATGTACATACTGAGATTTGTTAGGAACTTTTCCTTTATTTTATTCTTAGTAGGTACTTAACGTTCCAGGGTGATAATAGATCAGAAAATACTTTTCTACATGGAGGAGAAATACAAATAAATAGTCTCATTCTACATGCTCATTGAAACCCTGAAGGATTTCACAAAAGTGACTGCCAAATAAAAACTAAATGTAAATTGTATGCATTTCCTAGATATTTAAGAGGGAATCAGATATGAGGCACATTTAAAATTTTTAGGATTCAAGAACTTTTTTTTTAGAGGAGGGTAAGGGATCTGATATACTGTAGTGTTTGGGACTCTTTTAAGGTTCTATTATCAAATGGAACTCATTAAAGCAAACATTTGGTAGTCTTCTGCTTTTGGAATGGGTACTTCTTAACCATACTTCCCAAATATGGCTCCCCCTCACCCCATCCAACACCCATTCTGAGTGAGATCAGCCTACTTCGCTGAGAAAAAGAGAAAAAGCCTCCTTTAAAATAATTTTTCAAACTCTAATTCCTCATCTGTAAAATGGAGTCATTATGATCTCTAAGATTCATTACAGTTTTACCATTGTAAGGTTGACAGCAAATTCATTCACTTGTGATCTCAGTCAGAGATGAATGTTAGGATATTTCATGGTCAGTAAAAAGCATTTACTATAGCTCTTGCTCTACCCTCTAAAGTGAAGTGAAGTTGCTCAGTCATGTCCGACTCTTAGTGACCCCATGGACTGTAGCCCGCCAGGCTCCTCCATCCATGGGATTTTCCAGGCAAGAATACTGGAGTGGGTTGCCATTTCCTTCTCCAGGGGATCTTCCTGACCCAGGGATCGAACCCAGGTCTCCCACATTGCAGGCAGACTCCTTACCCTCTGAGCCACTAAAGTGAATATAGTAAAAACATGTTCTTTATACCTTAACTTCTATACCATAACTTTATACTTTAAACTTCTAACAACTACTGATAATTAAGAAGTATAGGTAGTAAAATCTTCTTGAGTCTAAAACACTTTCCTTAAAAGTAACTTTTAAAAAAATTTTATTTATTTATTTTGTGTTGTTGTGTTCGTCGCTCAGTCGTGCCCGATTCTTTGCGACCGCATGAACTGCAGCCCTCCAGGCCCCTCTGTCCATGAGATTTTCCAGGCAAGGATACTGGAGTGGGTTGCCATTTCCTTATCCAGGGGATCTTCCCAACCCAGGGATCAAACCCGGGTCTCCTGCACTGCAGGCAGATTCTTTACCAACTGAGCTACAAGGGACGCCCCTAATTTATTTTATTTTAATTGGAGGCTAATTACTTTAGAATACTGTGGCAGTTTTTGCCATACATTGACATGAATCAGCCATGGGTGCACATGTGTCCCCCAATCCTGAACCTTCCTCCCACCTCCCTCCCCACCCCATCCCTATGAGTTGTCCCAGAGCATTGGCTTTGAGTGCCCTGCTTCATGCATCGGACTTGCACTGGTCATCTATTTCATATATGGTAATATACATACATGTTTCAGTGCTATTCTCTCAAATCATCCCACCCTCACCTCCTTCCACATAGTGCAAAAGTCTGTTCTTTACATCTGTGTCTCTTTTGCTGCCTTCCACATAGGATTATCATTACCATCTAAATACCATATATATATACGTTAATATACTGTGTTGGTGTTTCTCTTTCCGACTTACTTCACTCTGTATAATAGGCTCCAGTTTCATCCACCTCATTAGAACTAACTCAAATGTGTTCTTTTTTTATAGCTGAGCAATATTCTATTGTGTATATGTACCATAACTTCTTTATCCATTCATTTGCTGATGGACATCTACGTTGCTTCCATGTCTTATTTATTGTAAAGAGTGCTGCGATGAACATTGGGGTACACGTGTCTCTTTCAATTCTGGTTTCCTCAGTGTGTATGCCCAGCAGTGGGATTGCTGAGTCCTGTGGCAGTTCTTGGAGAAGGCAATGGCAGCCCACTCCAGTATTCTTGCCTGGAAAATCCCATGGACAGAGGAGACTGGTGGGCTGCAGTCAATGGGGTCACGAAGAGTTGGACACGACTGAGTGACTTCACTTTCACTTTTCACTTTCATGCATTGGAGAAGGAAATGGCAACCCACTCCAGTGTTCTTGCCTGGAGAATCCCAGGGACGGGGGAGCCTGGTGGGCTGCCGTCTATGGGGTTGCACAGAGTCGGACACGACTGAAGCAACTTAGCAGCAGCAGCAGCATGGCAGTTCTATTCCCAGTTATTTAAGGAATCTCTACACTGTTCTCCATAGTAGCTGTACCAGTTTGCATTCCCACCAACAGTGTAAGAGGGTTGCCTTTTCTCCATACCCTCTCCAGCATTTATTGTTTGTAGACTTTTTGATGGTGGCCATTCTGACCTGTGTGAGATGATACCTCATTGTGGTTTTGATTTGCATTTTTCTAATAATGAGTGATGTTGAGCATCTTATCATGTTTTTATTAGCCATCTGTATGTCTTCTTTGGAGAAATGTCTATTTAGTTCCTTGGCCCACTTTTTGATTGGGTCATTTTTCTGGTATTGAGCTTTGTGAGCTGCTTGTATATTTTGGAGATTAATTCTTTGTCAGTTGTTTTGTTTGCTGCTATTTTCTTCTATTTTCACCTTGCTTATAGTTTCCTTCATTGTACAAAAGCTTTTAAGTTTAACTGGGTCCCATTTGTTTATTTTTGTTTTTATTTCTGTTGTTACTCTGGGAGGTGGATCATAGAGGATCTTGTTGTGATTTACATCAGAGAGTGTTCTGCCCTTGTTTTCCTCTAAGAGTTTTATAGTTTCTGGTCTTCCATTTAGGTCTTTAATCCATAAAAGCAGCTCTTAAACTTATTGTAAGGGATGGTTAAATTGTTAGATTTTAAAGATATTTTCTGCTAAATACATCATTGTTTTTTATTGCCTTAAGAAAAATGTACATTTATTTTATATATACTATTTAAACTGGCTTCCCAGGTAGCCCAGTGGTAAAGAATCCACCTGCCAATTCAGGAGACAAGGTTTCGATCCCTGGGTAGAGAAGATTCCCCTAGAGTAAGAAATGGCAACTCACTCCAGTATTCTTGCCTGGAAAATTCCATGGACACGGGAGGCTATTGGGCTATAGTCCATGGGGTCACAAGGAGTCGGACATGACTGAGCACACACACACATTTAAATCAGACAGTAACACTCATAATAATGCAAGGACATTTAGGGAACATTTACTGACAGTGAGTCATACTATATTTTGTTTGGCTCTTTACCAAAGATGTATTCCTAAATTCACATATATATCAGTAGCTGCCTCCAAATACTTGCTTTTCCCTCATTTAGCAGAACAATTTCTCCATAAAATTGCATTAAAGTTATTGTTAAATCATTCTGTACCTTCCTCTAAGAAAATACAGATACTTATTTTGAGTAAGTGCATTTGTTTCATAGAAAGGTACTATTTAGTTCATGAATGTATACTCCTGTCATTAGTTGTAATCATACTGTTTAACTGTAATCAAGAATTTGTGGGAAACATTCCATTTACATTCTATTTGGAGGTTAATTGGTGATCAGATATAAACAAAAACAAATTGGTTTTAGACAGTTCAGAAGATAGCTTAAAAGCATAAACAAATGTGTTAGAGGACAACAAAATAGTGAGCTGACGATTATGATATAAATAGCTTTAAGTTATCTTTTTCATGTTGGGGGGGATGGGGCAGAGGCGGGCTTCCCCCGTGGTTCAGCTGGTAAAGAATCTGCCCGCAATGTGGAAGACCTGAGTTCGATCCCTTGGTTGGGAAGATCCCCTGGAGAAGGGAAAGGCTACCTACTCCAGTATTCTGGCCTGGAGAATTTCAGTCCATGGGATTGCAAAGAGTCAGAACAGGACTGAGCAACTTTCACTTTCACTTTAGGTCATTTTTTAACCCCAATTTATTAAAGTAATAATTGATAAAGCCTTAGTTTTTAAAGTTTAGAGCATATATTAATATGCTTGTAGCCAGTAACTAGTCACAAAAAATAAAAGAGAACAAAATCAAAGTGAAGAAAGTTTAGAAAAATGATGAATATGTGAGCATCTTTAAATTGTAGCATAATACTCAGTTGTTAAAGTTTTTGTTATTAACACTGTATTTTAATCAGAATAAATGTTAAATTACTATATTCAGTTCAGTTCAGTTGCTCAGTCGTGTCCGACTCTTTGCAACCCCATGAATTGCAGCACGCCAGGCCTTCCTGTCCATCACCATCTACCAGAGTTCACTCAAACTCACGTCCATCGAGTCAGTGATGCCATCCAGCCATCTCATCCTCTGTCGTCCCCTTTTCCTCCTGCCCCCAATCCTTCCCAGCATCGGAGTCTTTTCCAATGAGTCAACTCCTCGCATGAGGTGGCCAAAGTATCAGAGTTTCAGCTTTAGCATCATTCCTTCCAAAGAACACCCAGGGCTGATCTCCTTTAGAATGAACTGGTTGGATCTCCTTGCAGTCCAAGGGACTCTCAGGAGTCTTCTCCAACACCACAGTTCAAAAGCATCAATTCTTTGGTGTTCGGCTTTCTTCACAGTCCAAGTCTCACACCCATACATGACCATTGGAAAACCCATAGCCTTGACTAGATGGACCTTTGTTGGCAAAGTAATGTCTCTGCTTTTGAATATGCTATCTAGGTTACTCATAACTTTTCTTCCAAGGAGTAAGCATCTTTTAGTTTCATGGCTGCAGTCACCATCTGCAGTGATTTGGGAGCCCAGAAAAATAAAGTCTGACACTGTTTCCACTGTTTCCCCATCAGTGCCTTATTTAACGATAGTTCATTTCTCTCTTGTTTAACAGTCTCAAGGTAAGTGGTCCATCATTCAGGACCATCATTCAGATGCCTTCTCTCTTACTTTCCTACCATCCCTAGAACATTATCATCATCTCTGTGGACAAAGCTGGGTTGTAGGCACACTTTGTGCCTGTTCAGGGAGAGGGGAAAGAAAGGATCTACATCAAGGAATGTTTCCTTTAAGCAGGTGAGGCCAGTGTGGTGCAGATTACTTCAGCTCTCAATTCATTGAGGAGAAAGAGGTCATAAGGCCACACTTCCACAGGGCTACCACACTTATGCAGCACTTCCCCAGTGCTCACAGAAAGGGGAAGATGGATTCAGCATTGCAGGCACTGGGTGAAACTAACATCACCACTTCTATTTTTTAATCATCATAGTGGAAGAAGTTTAGCAGGAAAGGAAACAAAAATATTGTTTAACAGTATTAATAGGGATAAATAAGTATAAATATGACTAGACATATAGAGAGCACCAAATGTAAGAACATAAATTTTGAATTTTTCTCATGAAAAGCATTTAAGGCAATCTGAAGATAAAATGAGTTATAGCAACATTAGCTGTGGGGATAGAAAATCTGAAGCTTCAAGCCAGATTTGGCCTTTTATTTCATGTTGTCTGGCCTTTGGGGTATTACAATTACAGCCAGAGGTTGTAAAACGTGACTGAACTGAACTGAACTGAGTGCAGTGCTTCTCGAAGTGTGTTCTGCAGAACACTCAGACCATGTGATTCTTTTTAAAGGATGGGTTCTCTAATCAAATAAATTTGAAAATCCTTGTCTTCCATTTCTCTCTTACAAAATTCATATCAAAGACGCCAAGAAGTCTTGACTAAAGAAACCTATCTACCTTTGATTAAACTAGCATTTTCACCATTTATTTGAAGGGCTATTCTTAAAATATGAAAGTCTATGATTGGTAGTGTTCTAACTAGTATAATTTGGGGGAAACTCCTTTGATGAGTTGCTTTAGTCACATTCTTTGAGCAGAACCAAGTAAACTTTTGAAGTTTGGAACAATGGAAAACCTGCAGATATTAATTAGTTAACCTTTTCCTCTAGCTCCTCTTCTACTGTGTATCTTTCTCTTCTTTATGTGTCTTGCCCTTCCTTAAACTCCTTATTTTTTAATTTTCCTTTACCTTCTATATCTGTCAGTTTCTACTCGTAGTTTCTTCCCACCTTCTCTTCTTTCATTTTAATGTGTCTTTTTTGATCTCATTTCTTTTTAGCTTATTTCTCCTTATTTATCCCTCTGCCTCCCTTATGTCTCTGTTTTCTCCTTTCTCACTTCAAAACATTCATATGAAGTAAATATTTTAAAGTGGTTTGTTTTCTGTTCATAATTTTAAAAGTAAGCATCATGAACATTTTCTATTTTTCCTTAAGAGATCATTTAAGATTTCTAAGCTAAATGGGCTTTTTTTTTGTTTTTAATTAATTATTTAGTTTTGGCTGCACTGGGTCTTCACTGCTTTGTGCAGGCTTTCTCTCATTGCAGCAAGTGGGGGCTACTCTTCCTTGCAGCGGACGTGCTTCTCATTGTGGTGGCTTCTCTTGTCAGCAGGAGCATAGGCTCTAGGCGCGTGGGCTTCAGTAGTTGTACCACTCCAGGCCAGAAGTTGCTACATGCAGGCTATAGGGTGTGCAGGCTCTAGGGTGCATGGACTCAGTAGTTGTGGTGGCATGGCTTAGTTGCTCTGCAACATGTGGAATCTTCCCGGACCAGGGATCAAACCCATGTCCCCTGCATTGGCAAGCAGATTCTTTACCACTGCACCACCCTGGAAGTCTTTTTTGTTTTTTAAGGAAACTTTATTTGATCTCCACCCTCCTTACTGTGGTTCATGATTGTCAATAGAGATTTTCTGATAGTTGATTGGTGGGCTCATAATTACATAGGTAACAGAACAAAGATTGCTTGCAGTTAAGTGCTATAATCATTGCAGTTTGCTGTAGTTCCAAGTTGTTAGAAACGCTAGAAAGCTGGGCTATATTTGTATTGAGTGATCAGATAATACAGTGTTTTGATTAAGATTATTTGTGTTGTAAGTAACAGAAATAAAGCCATATTAGATTATATATAAAGGATAAATTATAAATGATACCGATTTCATGAGAAGCAAAATCTCAGTGAACATACAGGTGTTCTAACAACATGTGTTTGTGGATTTTCTCTCTAGTCTATTTCCATTATCCAGTGCTGTTAGCTCCCAACTGTGTCAGTCCCTGACACAGCCTCTTATTCAAATTCTTAAAAGAAAAAATATCATTGATTTTTGATTGGCCAGTGAGTCAGCTCCCCTAGGGTTGGGTTATTAAGATAATATCCACATAAAATACAAAGGAATTATACAAATATTGAGATATGTTTTATGAGTCATACAAAGCAAATGAATCTGTAGGAGTCTACTTTTTGGGAAAGAGAAATTCACAGAAGAAAAAAGTGAGCAGTCACCCCAAAACGTATACTTTCTCATGTTTCAGAGTAAAATGATATGTAAAAAGAAGCCAGCATCATTTCTAACAAGTATAGCAGAATGTGGAAAGATGACCCTTGTAGCCAAGTGTATTTTTATATGCTGAAATTTATTTTCACTGTCCATTCAGAACATTCAGACCATTTTGAGTGATGGCATACTCAGCACAGTTAAGAAGCTAGCCATTAAAAAAAAGAAGCTAGCCATTAATTTCAAAAACCTGTGATTAGTCTTCTTAATTTCCTTTTTCTTCAGTGAATCAATTGATTTCTCCTATGTAGCCATAACCTCAATGACATATTGGTATATGAAGGTAATTATACATCCTCTTTAGTAACTAAATATTGTAAATAAAGTAGATTAAATATTGTGCTTCAGTGTTTGAAGACCCTAGGCAAGCAGTAGGCAAAATTGCAAAGTAGAATGCATTCTTGGGGCGTTTGGTGCTTGCCTACTTTTTCTTTCCTACTGTTTTTGAATAGTAAGATCTTGACCAACTCTTCTATTTTCCCTCACATCTCAGTTGAAAAGCCATTCCTTACTTCTCCATCCTAGCTTCAGAGAGAAGTAGTTGGAAAATTAAGAGATACAAAAATATTAAAAGAATAAGGGTTCTTCTAGGGGTATTTCTGTTCTAAAAGAGAATGACCACCTTGTGTCATCTTGAGGTAATGTTTCCCTGTTGGTGGAGTTGTGAATCTGTGGCTGAAGGGTGTTGGAGTTTCCTCTCATCATGCTGTGTCAATGACCACCTATTCTGACACGCTGGCCCCACATTTAGCTTTCAAGGAAACGGCTAGAAAAAAAATTAGTAATGTTGTCGGTATATGGATCACTCAGTAAAGTTTTCCCATGAAGAAAAGTGCTTTGCTTAGTCTCAGAGAAAGAGAGAGAATAAATTTCGACCTATTGTTGGTCAGTTTTGATAGCATATAAAGATTTCTTAACAACTTAGCCTCCATAGCCATTTTACTTAAACTTTAAAGAGCAACTTCTTGGAATGATCTGAAATTATTTATTTTGATGTTTTAAAGAGCAAGTTATTCTTATCCTAACTGAGTTAGAAGAAATCTGCATTCTTCCAGTCTGTTCTGTGAAGTAGTGGAAAAGAAAGGTGAACCACTCAAACACACACACAAGAGAACATCAGATTTTACTTCAATAAAATATTTTCATTCTTTCTAAAGTGAAATTCTACAAAGCCTATACTTTATGATACTAATAACTCTGCCTCCAAATGTCAGTAACTTTTACTCAATTCTGACAATATGTAATTCAGAGTTCATTTAAAAATTATTACCCAACACAGTCTACCTCACTTATTATGAAACAAATATCATTAAAAACCCATTGTTTTCTGAAAGGAATCACTTCATGTAATGAGCTATTCTGAGCTATAGGATTTCCAGAAAAATGTGAAACAGAGGTCCAGTACACTTCAAAGTTAAAAGTATATTTTTAGTTTAAGCTGTGGAAGAGTTTCAAAATAGCGATAGTAATTCTGTATATCAGAGTTGGACACAACTGACGAAACTTACCGTGCATGCATGTGTCGGAGAAGGAAATGGCAACCCACTCCAGTATTCTTGCTTGGAGAATCCCAGGGACAGAGGAGCCTGGTGGGCTGCTGTTTATGGGGTCGCACAGAGTCAGACATGACTGAAGCGACTTAGCAGCAGCAGCAGCAACAGCAGTTCTGTATATAAGCATGACTGAGTGACTGTCGATGGCTTGGTGGCATATTATTTTATTTTGGCTTAAAATCTTAGTGTTCTTTAAAACATTCTTAAAATGTGCTGAATTTTGTTTTTTCTATTTCCTTCCTATGGTAATGATTCATTTTTAATTGAGGAGTAACATGCTAAATAAAATTATTTTTTTACTGGTAGTAAGTCTTTTAAGAGCATCCACTCATACTGATATCTAGGATATAAAAAAACCATCAAAAATGTCACAATGCCAAAAGAATTGGTAAGGTAACAGAGACTTCTCTCTTAGGTTTATTTCCACTTCACTGCAGTAGAGTCACCTGAGAAAGGTCTTTAGCAAGCCAGGCCCCAAAAGTTATCAGTGACTTTTCTTGGCAAAATATTATCCTTCTGTTGTCGCTCAGACCATAAAGAATCTGCCTGCAGGATAGACCCAGGTTCAATATTTGGGTTGGGAAAATTCCCTAGAGAAGGGAATGGCTACCCACTCCAGTTCTTACCTGGAGATATTTCCATGGACAGAGGAGTCTGGCAGGCTACATTGTCTAGGGTCACAAAGAGTTGGACACAATTGAAGCTATTTAGCATGCATGCATATGCCTGTTTCTTCCCCTCCTTTTTGTGTAATTGGTCAGAATCTCTGTCTAAATTATCTTCCTGTATCAAAAGTGGTTTTTCATCTGATTCTTCAGCCTTTCCAAATGTATTTCTGTTTTGTAGGACATAGTGTGATATGGCTTGAAACAGATAAGGCTAAAGGACAACCTTAATAACAGATTCCTGCCTCAGAAATACAAAAGAATAGTGTGTGGCCCGAACTGAACCCTCTTCTCTGAGGAGAGATCAAGAGCGAATACTGCAAATGGGAGTTAATAGATATTATGAATTTCTTGGCTATAACAGAAGACATTAAAAAAAAGAGTATAGGTTCTCAAATCCTAGGCATTGCATATCATTTTTCTTCCAAGTATCATTTTTCAAAGTAATAAGTATAATTTGAGTAAAAGTTTCATTGATCAAATACAGTTAGAAATGCTGGGATTGTGCAAGATTTTTCAGAGCTTTAATATAATACTAATATTCTAATATACTTTGTAAACACCCAAGACATACATGGTGTTTCCCAACCCAGAGTCCCATTACATAGAATCGGAAAGACTAGCGGTCTCTTCAAGAAAATCAGAGACAACAAAGGAACATTTCATGCAAAGATGAGTACAATAAAGGATAGAAATGATATGGACCTAACAGAAGCAGAAGATATTAAGAAGAGGTGGCAAGAATACACAGAAGAACTATACAAAAAAGATCTTCATGACCCAGATAACCAGGATGATGTGATCACTCACGTAGAGCCAGACATCCTGGAATGCGAAGTCAAATGAGCCTTACTTAGGAAGCATCACTATGAACAAAGCTAGTGGAGGGGATGGAATTCCAGCTAAGCTATTTCAAATTCTAAGATGATGCTATGAAAGTGCTGCACTCAATATGCCAGCAAATCTGGAAAACTCAGCAGTGGCCACAGGACTGAAAGAGGTCAGTTTTCATTCCAATCCCAAAGAAAGGCAATGCCAAAGAATGTTCAAACTATCATACAAGTGCCCTCATTTCACACACTAGCAAAGTAATGCTCAAAATTCTCCAAGCCAGGTTTCAACAGTATGTGAACCGTGAACTTCCAGATGTTCAAGCTAGATTTAGAAAAGGCAGAGGAACCAGAGATCAAATTGCCAACATCCCCTGGATCATTGAAAAAGCAAGAGAGTTCCAGAAAAACATCTACTTTTGCTTTATTGACTACACCAAAGCCTTTGACTTTATGGATCACAACAAACTGTGGAAAATTCTGAAAGAGATGGGAATACCAGACCACCTGACCTGTGTCCTGAGAAATCTGTATGCAGATCAGGAAGCAACAGTTAGAACTGGACATGGAACAACAGACTGGTTCTAAATAGGGAAAGGAGTACGTCAAGGCTGTATATTGTCAGCCTGCTTATTTAACATATGCAGAGTACATCATGTGAAATGCCTGGCTAGATTAAGCACAAGCTGGAATCAAGATTGCTGGGAGAAATATCAATGACCTCAGATATGCAGATGATACTACCCTTACGGCAGAAAGTGAAGAGGAACTAAAAAGCCTCTTGATGAAAGTGAAAGAGGAGAGTGAAAAGGTTGGCTTAAAGCTCAACATTCAGAAAACAAAGATCATGGCATCTGGTCCCGTCATTTCATGGCAAATAGATGGGGGGAAAATGGAAACAGTGTCAGACTTTATTTTCTTAGGCTCCAAAATCACTGCAGATGGTGGTTACAGCCATGAAATTAAAAGACTTTTGCTCCTTGGAAGAAAAACTATGGCCAACCTAGATAGCATATTCAAAAGCAGAGACATTACTTTGCCAACAAAGGTCCATCTAGTGAAGGCTATGGTTTTTCCACTGGTCATGTATGGATATGAGAGTTGTACCATAAAGAAAGCTGAGCGCCGAAGAATTGATGCTTTTGAACTGTGGTGTTGGAGAAGACTCTTGAGAGTCCCTTGGACTGCCAGGAGATCCAACCAGTCCATCCTAAAGGAGATCAGTCCTGGTTGTTCATTGGAAGGACTGATGCTGAAGCTGAAACTCCAATACTTTGGCCACCTGACGGGAAGAACTGACTCGTTGGAAAAGACTGTGATGCTGAGAAAGATTGAAGGTGGGAGGAGAAGGGAACAACAGAGGATGAGATGGTTGGATGGCGTCACTGACGTGATGGACATGAGTTTGAGTAAGCTCCAGGAAGTTGGTGATAGGCAGGGAGGCCTAACATGCTGCAGTCCATGGGGTCGTAAAGAGTCAGACATGACTGATCGACTGAACTGAACTGATTTTGGGAATTAATAGAGAGATTAGAATACTTCAAAGAAAAAGTATAGGCAATTCCTTAAATTTTAGAATATATTTGAGAACCTCTCATGGTTTCTTCTCTCATTTGATTCTCTGTCTCTTTTTAAAAATTATCTATTATTTTAGTTTTGACTGTGCTAGGTCTTTGTTGCTGCACAGGTTTTTCTCTAATTGCAGTGAGCAGTGCTCTTGTTGCAGAGCACAGAGTCTCGGGTGTGCAGACTTTAGTAGCTGAGGCACCTGGGCTCAGCAGTTGTGGCTCCCAAGCTCTGGAGCACAGGCTCAGTAGTTGTGGCACACAGGCTTAGTTGTTCCACGGCATGTGGGATCTTCCTGGGTCAGGGATTGATTCCATGTCTCTTGCACTGACAGGCGAATTCTTTAATGCTTCTAGATGACTTCGTCAGGTCTCTGTTTCAAAATTAAAAGGTTCCTTCACTTGTTTTGAGGGCTACAGAAAGGTTTGAGGAGTAGGAAATAAAAAGTTAATGAAGCAAATATGAGATGAAATTTAAGACATATTTGATAGGACTGGAGGATAGACTCTGAAAAGAGAATTAGAAGTGGAAGAGAAGGTATAACTAATTGTATAGGAGAGATGTATTGGAGGCAAGGTAAATTAGTGAGAGTTGAATTGAAAATAAAATCCAAGAAAATTCCATGGACTGTATAGTCCATGGGGTGGCAAACAGTCAGACACGGCTGAGCGACTTTCACTTTCACTTTTCGGCTTCCCGGGTAGCTAGCTGGTAAAGAATTCGCCTGCAACGCAGGAGACCCTGGTTCGATCCCTGGGTTGAGAATATCCCCTGGAGCAGGGAAAGGCTACCCACTCCAGTATTCTGGCCTGGAGAATTCCACGGACTGTTTGGCCATGGGTCACCAAGAGTCGGTCATGAGTGAGTGACGTTCACCTCAGCTCCATGTAGTTTCTCCCCTGAAAAATATTTTGTTTGTGTACAACCCCACCCCACTCCCATCTCTACAGATCCAAGTTAATTACTGTGTCTGCTCAAACCATTATTTTTCTGCTATATTCAGAAACAAAAGGAGAAATAGCTTTACACAATAGAAGTGGTACTGATAACTGATAGCAAACACTTGTGGCTGCAATGGCAATCAACTCTCCCCTGCATGCTGTGCTCAGTGTCTGCACTGCCACACTTAGAAACAGGAATGAACCCAACCCACTGCAACAGAAGAATATATATGAAGTTTTTTGCCTTGATAAACAAGGAAAGATACTGGGTATTAAGCAAAGCTACAAGCAAATACTGGCTATGGTGTCCTAAAATCTCAAAAGTACTATGAACTAGCTTTCTATTTTTTTTGAGAGAAACTGAAATCCATCAGGATGATGATCTACCTGTGGAAATCTATGCATTTATTTATATTAACTAGATACAAGGCACTATACAAAAATAGATGTAGAAATAAATAAGATGTAGTCTCACGTTCAAGGTCCATGTTGTCTCTATCCTGGATAGAGTACAAACTATATTGCAATCCAGAAACTGGCCAAATATGGTACCTTAAATGATACAGAATTTTGTTTCTCTCTCCCCTGTGTTAATGGTCCAGCATGAGCAGTTCTGGACTATCTAGGTGACTCTTCCTCAGCATCAGTTTCCAGAGTTTTCCAGTCATTGCCATTCCTAACAAGCAAGAAGGAAAAAGAAGCAGCCCAGGGCAAATGCCTTCTTTCAGCAGATGAACCTCAGACTGCACATGTAATTTATCATGTTCCATTAATCCAAATTTAGTGATATGCCAAAACTAACTGTAAGAAAACTGGGGAAATATAGTTTCTATATGAGTTGCTGTGTGCAAGCAAATACTCATGGAGTTCTGTTACTAAAAGAAGACGGGGAGAACAGACCCTGGAGGACAATTAGAGATCTTTCTCACAGACTCATAGCAAAGAAAGATAATAAATAATTGGAATAAAGGCTGCTAAGTACTAAAATAAGTTCTGGTAGCGGAACAAAGGGAGAAATTGTCTTCTGTGTGTAGGGTGAGGGCTTGTTTCAGAGGACGTATCTGAAAGAATGTAGTCCTTGCTGCTGGGACATGAAGGGTATGTCAGTAGTAAGAGAAATAACAATAGGAAGCAATAACAATAAACTGGAAGAAGTGGCTTCCAGTAATGACAGCAGATTGAGTAATTATGCCTTTTTTAGCTTTTTTTCTGAAACCTCACTAAAGTGACAGTTTTGGTTTTTAACCATAGATTCTAGCAAGAATAGGTAACAAGACAACAGCAAAAAAAAAAAAAAAATTGAAGCAAGAAAGCAGATGGAGGAATGATACATGAATTAGCAATTTAAAGAAAATTAGCTTCTAAGCCAAGGGGTGGGAAAAGCGAAAAACCAAACCAGTATATATCATTGAGTCCTCTAAAGACCCAGGAAATGGTGATACCAGATACTTCTGAATTAGGGATACTTCTGAATAGGGATCATTGATTGTCAATCTGTTTAAGAAAGATTGGGTCCTCACATCCCCACCACCATTCCATGCAACAGTTGACTTCCTTTTCCCGCATATTGGCAAAAAACTAGAAATTTATTCTTTGAAAAAGTTAAACATAGAATCTCTTACTGAAATGATCAGGCATCATTGAGGTTGAGATCCCTTATTAAAAGTAAGGACTTTAAGTGAATGTGTACATGTTGCATGTTAAGACTGGCCTCCTTCCCTGTCTTAGCTTCCAGAATGCTGACAATCAGACCTTCACCCTTCAAACAGAACATTGGTGAAATCATTTCAGAAGAATTTGACCAGGCCAAGAAGAAAGACTTAAGATACCAGCCTTAGCAGTTCCTCAACTAAATGATCCATCCTGATCATCTTAGGAGTTAGGCTTTTAGTCTCAATGAAAGATTACAAGAAATATTAGGAAATCCAAAATATGAAATCTAGAAACTGAAATAAACAGAAGCCAAAAGCAACCAGAAAAACAAATTTGATAAGGGAGAAAGGAATGTTTCAGAAGTACAACCCTTCTGCCCCCCCAAAACCCTGTCTTTAATTTTCTCAGAGGGAAAATAGGAAAATATTGAAATCATAAAAGAAGAATAGATACTGTTTTTTCAAAAGAATATTCTGAGAAAAAAGGAGCTTTTGGAAACACAATAGAAAAAAATAAAACACTCAATGTAAGATTGGGGAAGTCTCTCAAAAAATAGGACAAAAGGAAAAAGACTTAGAAAATAGGAAAAAGAATATATATATATATATTTTCCCCCCCTTTGAGGACTGCTCCAATAGGATCAATAAAAACGCAACAGGCATTCCAGAAAAATGGAACAGAAAAAAACTGGAAAGAAATGATCAGTGAAGCAATTTTTAAAATATTTCCAAGATGTAGGGACCTGAGTTTTCAGATTAGATGAGTCCAGCACAATAGGTGAAAGTAGACACATTCTAAGGAACATTGTCATGAAATTCTAAACACTAGGCCACAGAAAAGTTCCTACAAACTTCTGGAGTAGGGCAGGGAAGGGATATGGATAATAGGTAATAGGTCACATAAAAAAGATCAGGAATCAGATTGACGTCACATTTCCTGTAAACAACAATTGAACCTTGAAGGCAATGGAAAGACTTCAAAATTCTGAAAGAATTCTGTCTGACCATTCAACTGTGAAAACAATAAAAACATGCAAATCTTCAAAATACTACCTCATGCATCTTTTTTTCCTCATGTATCTTTTTTTTTATTTTAAGTTTTTTATTTTGTTTTAGGGTATAGCCAATTAACAATGTTGTGATTCAGGTAAACAGGAAAGTGACTCAGCCATACATATACATGTATCCATTCTCCCTGAAACTCCTCTCCCTTCCAGGCTACCACATAACACTGAGCAGAGTTCCCTGTACTGTACACTATGTCCCTGTTGGTAATCCATTTTAAATATAGTGTGTGCACATGTCCATCCCAAACTCCCTAACTATCCCTTCCTCTCATCCTTTCCCCTGGCAATGATAGTTCATTCTCTAAGTCTGTGAGTCTGTTTGCATTTTGTAAGTTCATTTGTGTTATTTCTTTTTAGATTCTACATTAAAGAATGTCATATGATATTTCTCCTTCTCTGTCTGACTTACTTCACTCAGTATGACAATCTCTAGGTCCATACATGTTGCTGCAAATAGCATTATTTAATTCTTTCTAATGGCTGAGTAGTATTCCTTTTTTTATATGTACCAAATCTTTATCTATTCCTCTGTTGTTGGGCATTTAGGTTGCTCCCATGTTTTGGCTATTGTAAACAATGCTGCAGTGATCAATGGGGTGCATGTATCCTTTTGGACCATGTTTTCTCCAGACATATGCCCAGGAGTGGGATTCTTTGGTTATAGGTGACTAAAGTATTGTAGCTTTAGCATCAGTCCTTCTATTTCTAATTTCATAGCATTGTGATCAGAAAAGATGCCTGATATGATTTCAGTTTTCTTAAACTACCCAAGGCTTACCTTGTGGCCCAGCATGTGGTGAATCCTGGAGAACCTTTCTTGTGCACTTGAGAAAAATGTGTAGCCTGCTATTTTTGGATGGAATGCTCTGTAAATACCAATTAAGTTCATCAGGTGTAAAGTGCCATGTAAGGCCTGTGTTTCCCTATTAATTTTCTATCTGGATGATGTGTCCATTGATGAAGGTGGTCCACAATTATTGTATTACTGTTGATTTCTCCCTTTATGGTTGTTAGTATTTGCCTTACATATTGAAGTGCTCTTGTGTTGGGTGCATATATATTTATAATGGTTATATCTTCTTGGATTGATTCCTTGATCATTATGTAGTGTCCTTCATTTTTCTTATAACAGTCTTTGTTTTAACGTCTATTTTGTCTGATATGAGTATTGCTATTCTAGCTTTCTTTTGATTTCCATTTGCATGAAATACTTTCTCCCATCCCTTTACTTTCAGTCTGTAAATGACCCTAGGTCTGAGGTGGGTATCTTGTAGACAGCATATATAGGGTCTTGTTTTGTATCCACTCAGCCAGTCTATGTCTTTTGGCTGGTGCATTTAATCCATTTAAATTTAAGGTTCAGTTAAGTTCAGTTCAATTCAGTCACTCAGTTGTGTCTGACTCTTTGAGACCCCATGAATTACAGCATGCCAGGCCTCCCTATCCATCACCAACTCCCAGAGTCCACCCAAACTCATGACCATGAAGTTGGTGATGCCATCCAGCCATCTCATCCTCGGTCATCCTCTTCTCCTCCTGCCCCCAATCCTTCCCAGCATCAGAGTCTTTTCCAATGAGTCAACTCCTCGCATGAGTTGGCCAAAGTATTGGAGTTTCAGCCTTAGCATCATTCCTTCCAAAGAACACCCAGGGCTGATCTCCTTTAGAATGGACTGGTTAGATCTCATTGCAGTCCAAGGGACTCTCAAGATTCTTCTCCAGCACCACAGTTCAAAAGCATCAATTCTTTGGCGCTCAGCTTTCTTCACAGTCCAACTCTCACATCCATACATGACCACTGGAAAAACCATAGCCTTGACTAGACGGACCTTTGTTGGCAAAGTAATGTCTCTGCTTTTGAATATGCTATCTAGCTTTCCTTCCAAGGAGTAAGCATATTTTAATTTCATGGCTGCAGTCACTTCTGCAGTGATTTTGGAGGCCCCAAAAATAAAGTCTGACACTGTTTCCACTATTTCCCCATCTATTTCCCATGAAGTGATGGGACCAGATGTCATGATCTTAGTTTTCTGAATGCTGAGCTTTAAGCCAACTTTTTCACTCTCTTTCACTTTCATCAGAGGCTTTTTAGTTCCTCTTCACTTTCTGCCATAAGGGTGGGATATCTGAGGTTATTGATATTTCTCCCAGCAATCTTGATTCCAGCTTGTGCTTCTTCCAGCCCAGCGTTTCTCATGATGTACTCTGCATATAAGTTAAATAAGCAGGGTGACAATATACAGCCTTGACATACTCCTTTTCCTATTTGGAACCAGTCTGTTGTTCCATGTCCAATTCTAGCTGTTGCTTCCTGACCTGCATACAGGTTTCTCAAGAGGCAGGTCAGGTGGTCTGGTATTCCCATCACTTTCAGAATTTTCCACAGTTAATTGTGATCCACACAGTCAAAGGCTTTGGCATATTCAATAAAGCAGAAATAGATGTTTTTCTGGAACTCTCTTGCTTTCTTCATGATCCAGTGGATGTTGGCAATTTGATCTCTGTTTCCTCTGCCTTTCTAAAAACCAGCTTGAATATTTGGAAGTTCACAGTTCACGTATTGCTGAAGCCTGGCTTGGAGAATTTTGAGCATTACTTTACTAGCATGTGAGATGAGTGCAACTGTGCAGTAGTTTGAGCATTCTTTGGCATTGCCTTTCTTTTGAATTGGAATGAAAACTGACCTTTTCCAGTCCTGTGGCCACTGCTGAGTTTTCCAAATTTTCTGGCATATTGAGTGCAGCACTTTCACAGCATCATCTTTCAGGATTTGAAATAGCTCAATTGGAATTCCATCCCCTCCACCAGCTTTGTTCATAGTGATGCTTTCTAAGGCCCACTTGACTTCACATTCCAGGATGTCTGGCTCTAGGTGAGTGATCACACCATCGTGATTATACATTTAAGGTAATTATTGATATATATGATCCTATTATCCTTTTCTTAATTGTTTGGAGTTTATTTTTTCTTTTCCTTCTCTTGTGTTTCCTGCCTGGAAAAGTGCCTTTAGCATTTATTGTAAAGCTGGTTTGGTGGTGCTGAATTCTCTTAACTTTTGCTTGTCTGGAAAGCTTTTAACTTCTCCATCAAATCTGAAGGTGAGTCTTGCTGGGTAGTGTATTCTTGATTGTAGGTTCTTCTCTTTTATCACTGTTAATATATCATCCTATTCCTTTCCAGCTTAGAGAGTTTCTATTGAAAATTCAGCTGAAAGTTATGGGAGTTGGCTTATATGTTATTTGTCATTTTTCTCTTATTTCTTTTAATAGTTTATCTTTGTCTTTAATTTTTATCAGTTTGATCACTATGTGTCTCAGCATGTTCCTTCTTGGGTCTATCTTTACTGGTACTCTCTGCATTTCCTGGTCTTGGCTGACTATTTCTTTTCCCATGCTGGGGAGTTTTCAGCTGATTATCTCATCAAATATTTTCTCAGGTCCTTTCTCTCTCTCTCTCTTCTCCTTCTGGGACCCCTATAAATATGAATGTTGGTGCATTTAATGTTGTCTCAGAGGTCTCTTATGCTGTCTTCATCTCTTTTTTTTTGTTGTTTATTTTGTAATATTCTGTTTTGTGGCTGTGATTTCTTCATTTTGTCTTCCAGGTCACTTATCTGTTCCTCTGCCTCAGTTATTGTGCTATTGATTCCTTCTAGTATTATGCATCTCTGTTTGTTCTTGATAGTTCTTCTGGGTTTTTGGCAAACATTTCTTGCATCCTTTGCATTCTTTTCCTGAGATCATGGATCATCTTCACTATCATTATTCTGAATTCTTTTTCTGGAAGAATGCTTATCTCCATTTCATTTAGTTGTTTTTTGGGGGGTTTTGTTCCTTCATGTGGGACATAACTGTCTGCTTTTTCATCCTGATTAACTTTCTGTAATGAGGTTTTTGTTCTAACCATTATGGGACCATGGTTCTTCTTGCTTCTTCTGTCTGCCCTCTGGTGGATGAGGCTAAGGCTTGTGCAAGCTTCCTGATGGGAGGTACTGATTGTGGGAAAAACTGGGTCTTGCTGTAGTGGACAAGGCTGTGCTCTTAATCCAATTATCTGCTGATGGGTGGGGCTGCACTCCCTCCTTATTAGTTCGGCCTGAGGTTACCCAGCCCTGGAGTCTAAAAGCCCTGCATGCATGCTTCATGCTAAGTCACTTCACTTATGTCCTACTCTTTGCAACCCCATGGACTGTAGCCCACCAGGCTCCTCTGTCCATGGGATTCTCCAGGAAAGAAAACTGGAGCAGGTTGCCATATCCTCCTCCAGGTGATCTTCCCAACCCAGGGATCAAACCCACATCTCTTCTGTCTCTCTCATTGGCAGGCAGGCTCTTTACCAGTAGAGCCGCCTGAGAAGCTGCCATGGTAGGACTAATGGCAGGCTCCAAGAGGGCTCACACCAAGGGGCACCTCCTAGGACTACTGCTGCCAGTGCCCCTCCCTGCAGCGAGCCACTGCTGATCCACAACTTTGCAGGAGACCCTCAAACACTAACAAGTCTATGTGGTTCAGTCTCCTGTGGGGTCACTGCTCCTTTCCCCTGGGTCCTGGGGCACACAAGATTTATGTGTGTGCGCCCTCCTAGAGTGGAGTCTCTGTTTGCCCTGGTCCTGTGGGAGTCCTGTAATCAAATCCTGCTGGCCTTCAAAATCAGCTTCACTGGAGACTTTAGTCCCTTTGCTGGATACCCAGGCTGGGAAGCCTGACATAGGGCTCAGAACCTTCACAACAGTGGCAGAACTTCTTTGGTAATACTCTTCTCTAATTTGTGGGTTCTTGTTGTGGCTTCTTCTTTGTCTTTGGTTATGGGGTATCTTTTTTTGGTGGGTTCCAGCATCTTCCTGTTGATGGTTGGTCAACAGCTAGTTGCAATTTTGGTGCACTCACAGGAGGACTTGAGCACCCATCCTTCTACTCCTCCATCTTAAACCAGTCTCCCTCATGCATCTTTTTTAGGAAGGTACTTGAAGATGTGCTCTCTCTCTCTCTATGTATATAAACACAGACAAGCACACACTTGCATGTAAAAGAATGAACTATGAATGAAGACATGGGCTACGAGGCACAGGAGATTTATTTCTAAAGAAAAGCAAAGGAAATGCCCTAGAAAATGGAGAAGGGAGATCAGGATGCTTTCTCTGCCCCAGATACCAAGGACAACCAGGCCAGATTGATTGAAGCAGGGCAGAAGATTGTAGGAGAGAATCCTCAAGAAGGTGAAATTGACAGATAAGCTAACAGGAATGAACTTTCTAAAAGATGGCAACTGGCAGAGTTTGGGGTTGGATTATTGAGGCCTGCATGGAAATTTTAGCAAAAAAAAAAAGAAGAAGAGGAAAAAATGTAGTAGAGAGGGCTCACTCATTATCTGATGCTTCTTTTCCTCTGGACACATGGGAGGAATATATTTCCTTTCCCTCTTGCACTTAGAATCATATGACTATTTGTGGCCAATAAATTTGAGCAGAATTCACATGTAATAGTTTTAAAATACAGCCTAGATTTTTTTTTTAATCTTCTTCCTATCAAGAGGTGGGTTATTTCTTACTGTAGCATAGTCTGGTCTATCTTGATTAATATCCAAGGTAATTATTGACTCTAAGGAAAAGAAATCATAGTTTGTTTCTGGGCTCAGCATTGAAAAGTTTACATGGTCAGAATAACCAAATGCCAAGAAATGATCTTTCTACAATTATGATATAATGATACAGTATTGGCAGGTTTGGGGAATGGGAAAAATAAGGATGTTCTATACGTATGCAGTTAACTTTGATGAAAACATGAATTTAGAAAAAGAATAGAAAAGAACAACCTATTCTAATTTCTTGAAAATAAAAGCTGCATAATTTCAGATATAGAATGAAATGAGAAAAGGATAAACACCAACATAAATTATAAAATGTGGAGAGATATACAAAGCCACATGAAATGAAGCCATATTGAGAGAGTCCTATGGAAACAGAAGTCACAAAATGGTAGGAGGATTATAACCCAAGAGAAAATGTTCTTTACTTACATTAAATCACATAATGCATTATGTTACACGGAAGTTCAAATATCATGAGACGCTGTCATCATCTCATTTTTGTTCTGCAAAAGGATGCCAGAAAGTGTCAGAATAAGTGCTAGTCTTTTGTACACCTTCTGGTACCGCACCAAATGGAAAATAAGCATCTTTCATTATTATCTTACAGACACATGGTGAAGCTGGAACATTTCTCATTAATTTCTAAATAAATTATTTGGATTTTCACATGACATGTCTACCACCTAGAATCCATTACAGAGGACAATTTGAAGTACTACCAGTTTAAATACAGTAGTTCTTTAGAAAAGGTGAATGATTTAACCTATATGTTTATAGTGTGTGCTGCTATTCAGCCCTCTTCTCCTCTTTGTTATTTGGCCTATTTCAGGAATCCCCACTATAAATATCAAAAGGAGATAAGCTCTTTTATATTTGCCTCTGTTAGTCTCCCATTTGCTTATTATTTGCATGCTGCCTGGGGATAGCCTTACAGAGTCTGAACTTACTAATTCAGTTGTTTATTTATTTTCAACTCACAATAGGCCTCACACATGCCCATTTTTGTTTTAGACACTAGGATACAATGCACCAAAAAATGAAAAAAATCTTTGCTCTTGTGCAGCTTATTTGCTAATGAGGGGAGACAGGCTATAACCAAATAAGTTGGAAAAATTATATACACATTAGAATGGGTTAATTACTACAGAGGAAAATAGAGGATACAAGGTGAACTGAGCATTCTGGGGGGGGAGGGTGATAAGAAAACCTCACTATCATAAAATGATGATCTGTGGTAAAAGGGAAAAAAAAAAAAAAAAAGATGGTCACAGGGGAATTAATTCCCATATTCAAAGAGAGGATGTAGCCATTGGGTATTGTCAATATTACATATAGCCTCCAACCACAAATTTGATTTTTGATGAAAAGACCTTGGAATTATACAAAGAAAGAGAATTTTAATATTTATATGTATGAAGAAAGATATCTAAGTTATAAGCCCCAAGTTTCAGAAGTCATCCCTGGTAACTCAGACGGTAAAGAATCTCCCTTTAATGCAGGAGACCCTGGTTCAATCCCTAGGTCAGGAAGATCCCATGGAGAAGGGAACGGCAACCCACTCCAGTATTCTTGCCTGGAGAATTCCATGGACAGAGGAGCCTGGCGGGCTACAGTCCATGGGGTTGCAAAGAGTTAGACACTACTGAAGCAACTTAACACATTTCAGGAGGCAAGAGAAGTCAGTAATAATAAGAGGAGAGGAGGAGATGTGTTTTGGTCTCTTGAAAGCAGTCCTAAGGGCCTGGATTACAAGGCAAGTGAAGCAGGTAAATAAAGCATCAACACAATGACTATTCCCAGAAGGGCAATAGGAATGTAATGTCATGGTGAAAAAAGGCACTCCCAAAGCTATTGCATTTGTAGGCTGCTTGCTGCCAACATCCTTTTGACATCAAAGTACTTCCATCTTCTAAATGCCTGTTTGGCAGTTGGCAAAGCCACAGGAAGGGCCTTTCCAGAATGGAACAACTGGCTCATTTTACCCAAGTAAAGTCAGCAAGTGTTCTGTGATTTGTTGCTTTTGTAAGAGGCTAGTGCACATCCTATAAAGTTCATAATAATAAAATATAAGATCTCATTCACACTTGGTTGCATTGCCCATATATTAAGTAACTCTATAAATGTAAGCAAACTCCAGTGCTCTCAATTTAATTTGTCTGTATATATTTCAGGAAAAGAAATTAGAGAGAATGATTAAACAGTTTAAAATGTTTACATAAACAAGACAACCTTTTTCCTTTTCTATTCTAAAGTAAATATACATGTAGGAATAAATTTTGAGATGAATGGATAAAGAAAATGTGGTATATACATACAATTGAAAATCATTCAGCCATAAAAAAGAAAAAGAAACCCTGTCATATGCTACAATAAGGATGAATCTTGGGAGCATTGTGTATTAATATGTGAAACTGAGACAGGAGAGAAGTAGGCAGATCACAATCTTTAAAAGAATGACATAGTCATTGAGAAGATGACATAAACTGGTTAGAACCAGCTAGGCCCAAGATTGCAAAAGATTTGACTTCCAGTTGACTTTAAGCCTCATTATATGCTCATTGTTATATAATAGCATGCTAAATCAGAGAAGGTGATGGCACCCTACTCGCCTGGAAAATCCCACAGATGGAGGAGCCTGGTAGGCTGCAGGCCATGGGGTCTTTGAGGGTCGGACACAACTGAGTGACTTCACTTTCACTTTTCACTTTCATGCATTGGAGAAGGAAATGGCAACCCACTCCAGTGTTCTTGCCTGGAGAATCCCAGGGACGGTGGAGCCTGGTGGGCTGCCATCTCTGGGGTCGCACAGAGTCGGACACTACTGAAACGACTTAGCAGCAGCAGCAGCAGCAGCATGCTAAATGACATACCCACAGGTGCCATGAAAATTCCCAAACTGACCATAAAAGACCAAAAAGTGGGCAGTGGTCCAGCTCCTGGAAATCCTTGTCCCTTCCCTGAAAGAATTGGAATAATCCTCCTACTTGTTAGCATATGTAATTACCCAGCCCATAAAACTAACCACCCCATTTATACAGGGCCTCTTGACTTTTTAGATGGCCTACACTTCATCTCTGTAGTGTGTATCTCCCAGAAAAACTTGTTTTCACTTTACTATGGCTTACTCTTGAATTCTTCCCTGCCAAGGACACTTACTTGGTGACCTGTCTCAGGGACTCACCTGAGACCTGGGACATGACTGTCCTCTTGCTCCCCATTTTCCTGCAGCAAAATAAGCCAGTCACAGAGGGACAAATACTGCATGATTCCACTTATATGAGGTATTTGCAGAAGTCAGGCTCACAAATGCAGAAAGCAGAATGGTGGTTGTTAGGGCTGGGCATGGGGGAGAGAGTAGGAAATAAGAAATTGCTATTCAATGAGAATGGAAGTATCAGTCATGCAAGATGAAAAAGTTCTAGAGAATCTGTTGTACAACATTGTGCTTAGAGTTAACAATACTGTTTACTTTAAAGTTGTTAAGAGAGTAAATCTCATGTGTTTTTTACCACAGTTTTTTTTTAATGAATGAATTTTGGCTTCATAAAGCTATGTTGAAAGTTTATGTTTGTAACTTTGTTTTGCATCATTCTTTCCTACAAAATATCTGTAGCATCTATCAATCAGATCTTTGGTTGCCAGCAGCAAATCAATTTGAGGACTTTAATAAAAAACAAAAGCTACTGGAAGCATGTCTGAGTCACAGAGCCTTGACAGGATAGCTGGGGACCAGGCTTGGAATGAACCCAAAGATCCCAGGGCGAGAACCATAAGAGGCCAGTGTGGTCCCCATGATACTGTTGCCCCTTTTTTTGCCTTTTCACCCATTGCCATAAGAAACCCTGAATGGACAGTTGGCAGTCTCAGCTACAAATTCAATAGAAGTGTCACGAGATTCTCTAGTGAAAGCGTTTCTCCCTTGGATGCTAAAACCTTTATATCAGCAGAGTTCAGAGTCACAGAGATTAGAAGCAACAAAAAATGTTAGTGCCTCATTAAGTGTAATTGTAAAAGGTACTGTCACCCCACTTTTACCCTTTGTTTCCCAGACCACAGCATCTTTTAATGGGGGAAAAATCACTACCCTACTGTATTCCTCACTAGCTTAGAACATATACATCCTGAAGGATCATGCTAAAATTTTACAGGATGTCTACTCCTGGGCATGAGCGTAACTGAATCTTTTTTTTAAATTAAAGTTGATTTACAGTGTTAGTTTCAGGTGTACAGCAAGTTGATTCAATTTTTTTATGTGTGTGTGTCGGAGGGGGTTGGGGTGGGGGTTTTGTGTGTGTTCTTTTTCAGATTCTTTTCCACTTAGATTATTGTAATGCATATTGAATATTTTGTTTACTTTTGGCTGTGTCAAGCCTTTGTTGCTTTGCCCAGGCTTTCTCTAGTCGTGGCAAGCAGAGGCTACCCTTTGTTGCAGCGGCATAGGCTCCTCGTTGCCGTGGCGTCTCTTGTTGCTCAGCACAGGCTCTAGGTACATGGGCTTCAGTGGTTGTAGCACGTGGGCTCAGTAGTTGTGGCACATGGGCTTGGTTGCTCCTCGGCATGTGGAATTTTCCTGGACCAGGGATTGAACCCATGTCCCCTGCATAGCAGGCAGATTCTTATCCACTGTGCCACCAGGGAAGTTTATCTAAACAAATAGATTAACTTTTTGTTTATCTATTATATATGTGTGTGTGTATCTGTTAACATAATTGGATCTTAATAACCCATTCCACAGTTTTATAGGTGTATGCCTCTAGGCGATAGTGACATAAGATCATCGAATCTTATGGAATCATTTCTTCCTCTGTTAACTGAAACCTTTTGGTCTGTAGCAAAGTGTGAGATATCATGACTTTGTATAAGGCATTCCATAAGTTCATGGATGGTGGTGCTAGCATGGCTTGAGTCCACATTAAATGTCTTTTACAGTGAGAACATATCAGTGTCCCCTTTTTGATGGTTTTCCCAGGTAAGGTACCATATTCAAGATACCATTAACTGCTAGAAAATTGAGTATTAAGCTATTAAAGTTGAGATACGAGAAAGTCTGTGTTGAGCCCAGTCAGCCTGCTACCACGATCACTTTGAGTCCAAAATCGGATAAAAATACTGACTGATGAGTGTAGGACAGGACATTTTGTTTAGCCGATTATTAAGAACTCCTTCCCAGAGGAGGCTTTTGGTAAATATTCACATTGGATACAGTATTTGCAACTCAGAACCCATCAACACATCCCAAATATTATGAATCTTCTGATTTTGTTTTTTCCAACATACCTAACCCTTAGCCTCTGCTCATGAATTGATGTAGGTCCTTAACATACACCTCTCCATCTCTTCCTCTGGTAAAAGTTCCTCTTTATGGAGGATTTCTCCTTTGGAAGAAATGGAAGGATTTCTCCTTTCCAGTATTGAGTGGAATTGACTGATGCAAACATATTATTTAGAGCCATCTGTAAGGCAGACTTGAATTTTTTTTCCTCTGATTTTAGGGGAAATCCACATAAGCCCATAGGTTGAGAGGGTGTTGCAGAAGTAGACATGCTGGATGTGTGAGCCGTGTTGCTCCAGGTCCCCTCAGGTTCCACCTCTATTCCTGCCTGTATATATGACTTCTGTTTGATGACATAGTTCCTGCCTATGAATCAGAACACCTAGCTCTTGATGAGCACTCGGATTGCACAGACACCTGTTGTTTGTTAATCTCTATCAAAGCCAGGTTTTAAGCCAAGAACTATTTCTCAAAAGCATAATAGCTCTTGACAAAGAGGGCATGTCTGTATTCTAAAATGTCGTGCCTGTAATTGTCCAGTGAAACCTTCCCCAGGCTTTCTTTAAATCATTTATTCATTCAATGAGACTTTCAAAGCCCAGAAGGAAATGGATATAAAATAACATGCAAAAGATGTTGCTTGAAAAAAATTGTTACTCTTCATTCCTTACAACTCTTGGATTCTTTACAGGAAGACCTATCTACCTAGTTCTTTTAGGGTTTATTCCTTGCCTCCTTAAAACACCTTTAAGACATTCTAAAGACCTAGGTGTCTCAACCCAAGAGAGGAACTTCCAGAGAAAGATAGATGCACCCTCATCATCTCTGTAAGACCTGGTTCTCAAGTTCTATTTTTCAATCTTGAGGCTTGTCTCTTCCCCTAAATAATTGACAGCAGGGATACCCAATTATTTTAGGGAAAACCCTACTTCTTAGGACAACTAATTCTGAATTTGAAGCCTAACTATATCAGAATTCTAAATCTAATATCCAGATACAAACTGGAGATCAAGTTATTATATTGAAAAAGGCAGATGTCCTATTGAGGCCTTTTATTTCAACTAATTATTAATAAGGGCTGTTTTATAGAATATGTTACATATATTTTGCTATTATTTTATTCTATGGAATGATTTGCCAGCCAGTATTCCAAATATGTTTTCAAAATTAAATACAGAGTGCTGGAATATATAGCATTTCCTACAGTGTAAGACATGCCTCTGCCTAATAGACAAGCATTTCAGTGTTGAGTTTTTTTCATTAATTAATTTGTTTTAATTGGAGGCTAATTACTTTACAATATTGTGGTGGTTTTTGCCATACATCGACATGAGTCAGCCACGGGTGCACATGTGTCCTCCAATCCTAAACAGTGTTGAGTTTTTAACCACAAAAGCAGGCTGGTTTGGGCTTCCCTGGTGGCTCAAAGAATCCACCTGCTCACTGAAGAGACATAGGTTCGATCCCTGACCCAGGAAGATCCCACGTGCTGTAAAGCAACTAAGCCTACGTGCCACAACTGTTGAGCCTGTGCTCTGGAGCTCAAGAGCTGCAGCTTTGGAACTCACATGCCTCAACTACTGAAGCCCATGTACCCTAGAGTCCATGCTCAGCAACAAGATAAAGAACCACAACGAGGAGCCCATGCACTGCTCCAGTCCCAACTTGCTGCAACTAGAGAAAGCCACATGCAGGAACAAAAACCCAGCAGAGTCAAAAGTAAACAATAAAAATAAATAAAATTGTTTTCAAAAGGCGTATTGTTTTAAATTATACTGGTCGTAAATTAATGGCGAAGGGGGAGTAATACAGACTTGGTTCTGAGTAAGTGAAAGCTGTCAGTCTAATATCAGCCTTATTTAGGTTTCCCTTAAGATACTACGTGCTAAGTCACTTCAGTTGTGTTCGACTCTTTGCGACCCTATGGACCTTGACCTGCCAGGCTCCACTGTCCGTGGGATTCTCCAGGCAAGAATACTGGAGTAGATAGCAATTCCATCCTCCAGGAGATCTTCCAGACCCAGAGATCAAACCCCTGTCTCTTAGGTATCCTGCATTGGCAGGTGGGTTCTTTACCACTAGCGCCACCTGGGGAGCCCTGCACATCTGCCTAAATTCCAGTGTGTATAGATGAGCAGCAAAACAATAACAAATTCGTTATCCCTCAAAATTAAAAAAGAACAGCAACAACTTAAATGAACTGCATTATTTATAGCCTGCCAGTGGTAATAGGAGTGTGCTTTCCAGGTTGTACTAGTGGTAAAGAGCTCACCTACAAATGCAGAAGTTGCAGTTTCGTCCTTGAGTCTGAAAGATTCCCTGGAGAAGGGTATGGCAACCTACCCCAGTATTCTTGCCTGGAGAATCCAATGAACAGAGCAGCCAGGTGGACTGCAGTCCATAGGGTTACAAAGAGTTGAACATGACTGAAGCAACTTAGCACTCACACAATGATAGGGGGAGTTTTTTCTTACTGTCTCCAACTGTATGTATGGTACGGTAGTCCTTGGAAGAGGTTTTTTTAAGCAGTCACTTAAGAGCCTCTCTATTAGGAATTCCAAGGAGAAGGGCAGGCAGGAGATATGCAGAGGGGAGGTAATCTTTCTGCAACAAATTGTACTTGTGGTATCCAGACTCTGAACTGAGCTGTGATTTCAGCAATGAGGATAAAGAAGGTATGTAAAGTTACTGACCCTTCACAGATATCTTTGGTGCCTCAGGCAAGTAACGGGAACACTTGCTTAAGGATGATCTAAATGCTTAAGATCACTGACAACTTGGGTAATTCCCTAACAGTGCAGTGCTTAGGACTCCATGCTTCCACTACAGGAGTCCCAGGTTTGATCCCTGGTCAGGGAACTAAGGACTTTCCAGGTGGCTCAATGGTAAAGAATCTACCTGCCAAGCAGGAGATGCAGGCTCAGTCCCTGGATTGGGAAGATCCCCTGGAGAAGGAAATGGCAACCCACTCCAGTGTTCTTGCCTGGGAAATCCCATGGACAGAGGAGCCTGGCCCGGCCACAGTCCATGGGGTTGCAGAGTCAGATACAACTTACTGACTAAATCACCACCACCACGAGGGAACTAAGATTCTGCAAGCCACGTGGCTTGACCAGAAAAAAAAAAAAAAAAAATCACTGACAACTTGGAAGCTGAGACACTTAGTGATCTCTGGCTCGTACAACATTTATCACGTTCCTTCTCCAATAAGATTAATTAATCTAATATAACAAATATTAAAGTATATCTTCACTTGTCAGGCAATTAGATATATAGATGGAATATGTTTAGCCCTCAAGAAAACACATTTGTTGCTATGTCTTCATTAAGTAGAAGACATAGCAACAAATCCAATCAATACATTATGAAAATTGATAAATAATGGCAGTTTGCCAAAGGTCCGATGGAGTTATTAGAGAAATACCTAAGAGAGGTAGAGGAGGAGAAGACAGTGACAAGGAAGGCTTTTTATATGATAGGATTTTTTAACTGACTCTCTAAAGAATAAATGGGAGTTTGCTAGGCAAAGAAAAGTGTAAAAGACATTCTAGGTAGAGAAAACAACATACACAAAGGCAAAAAATATAAAATGTATGGCCTTGCCATCTTGCCTCTTGATTTAGTCAGGAAACAAATGGCACACTTGAAAGGTTAACTGCAAAGAGTTTAATGAAGATGACTATTTCCAGAAATGTGGGCCAAGTCAAGGGCACCAACAAAGAATGGTGAAGCATTCAGTGGGAAGCTATAATGACCTACCCAGAGGGGCAGGGAAAGGGAATGAGACTGCCAGAACCTGCTGAGAGGCAGAGCCATGGGAGAGGGACTACCCAACAGCAACCTCAACCAGAAGCAGAAGAAAACAACCACTACCAAATCACAGCCTGGCAGAGACAAAGTGAAAGTGAAGTCGCTCAGTCGTGTCCGACTCTTTGCAACCCCGTGGACTGTAGCCCACCAGGCTCCTGCATCCATGGGATTCTCCAGGCAAGAATCCTGGAGTGGGTTGCCATTTTCTTTTCCAGGGGGTCTTCCCGACACAGGGATCGAACCCAGGACTCCTGCATTACAGGCAGATGCTTTAACCTCTGAGCCACCAGGGAATCCCGACAGAGACAAAGGGAGGGGTAAACACCCTGTCCTCCCTTTCCTCCAGTCTCCAGCAGACCCCCGTCCTGCTAGCTGAACCCCACTGCAGCCCAGAGGGCAAAGGGGTTTGAGAAAGCTTCTGTAAAGGTTGGCTTTCTGAGGCCGGGAGAGCAGAGACTAGATCCATAGAGGCCAACAATCATTAGTACATACATCTCAGATTCATATCCCGTGTCTGAACAATTTCCTGCTTCTTGAACAGGTATGGCTAACCCAGGACTAAACCTCTAACTGACGTGACGAGTTTGCCCTTGTTTCTTCTTCCTTGACTGATATAAGGAGTAGCTTGTTGACCTAAATGATAGGAAAAGATTCTTAAGATCATTGCAACTTCTGCCCTGAACCAAAACTTTCTGTATACATACTTTTAATCATGGTAATGTGATAATTATCCTATCAGGTATTTAAAAATAAGTAATCCTGAGTGTGAGATGACATATAAGTGGCTTATTTGTCTACCTAAAAATATCTGCTTTAATATTGTCAGTGGATGAAACTGGCTTGCATATTAGTTTCATAGAATTTTTTGTTCACTTGAGACACTGCATATTTGATTTATAAACTCTAGTTAAATCACATTTAAAGTATCTTCAGATTTTGTTATGGTGCTACATTGTTTGAAATAGAACAAGTTGTCCTTTTACAACCTTTTTTTCTATTTATTTTTCAGATCAATAACTCGATCTTATTACCGCAACTCGGTTGGTGGATTTTTAGTATTTGACATTACTAACCGACGATCTTTTGAACATGTGAAAGATTGGCTGGAAGAAGCAAAAATGCACGTACAGCCATTTCAGATTGTATTTCTGCTAGTGGGACATAAATGTGATTTAGCTTCAAAACGTCAAGTTACAAGGGAAGAAGCTGAAAAACTGTCAGCAGACTGTGGTATGAAGTATATAGAAACGTCAGCAAAAGATGCCACGAATGTTGAGGAATCCTTCACTATCTTGACTAGAGACATATATGAACTTATTAAAAGGGGAGAGATTTGTATTCAGGATGGCTGGGAAGGGGTTAAAAGTGGTTTCGTTCCAAATACTGTGCATTCTTCTGAGGAAGCAGTAAAGCCCAGGAAAGAGTGCTTCTGCTGACTTCAAACATGCCAAAGAATTGAGAACAGATTGGGTGTCATTTCAGGATAAATACCAACATTAACAACAGAATGATATGATGAAAGCATTTAAAAAAGTTATAAACCCATGCTAATGCTGTTTTGTAAGGTATTTAATTCAGAGCAATATGCTAACTTGTTAAACTACCAGATTGGTATTTTGCTAAATTATCAAGCAAAGCAGACAACATTTTCTGGAAACTGGAGTATCTACGTAATTGCCTTCATTCTCATTTTGTTAGCATATAACTGACCATAATATCCAAATATCTCAGTATTACTCGTGTTTCTTGATAGTTTGAAATGGATGTTTTATGCACACATATAATCTATTGAAAAGATTTTATCAGGAATTACATTCTCTAGCATTAATTAATATTAAATAGTAAAGTGGATTTAAAAGTGCACTGTTCATTTACAAAGTAAACAATCTCAGAGTTATTAACTAGGCCTAAAATAACAATTTCTTGCTTAAGGTGGCAGGTTTGTAACCATTCTCTGAAATATTCTCCCTTAATTTTGCTTGAACATGAAAAGATAAGTTTTATATTAATTTTTGTTCTCTCATTTATTGCTCCTGAAAATTTTATGTTTTATAGAGACATCTAAGGATATCAGCAAAATATTTTATTATAAATATTTGTAAAAATCAAAATGAAGGATCACTATCAGCAAATGTTTTGTTTTTATAGTATACTGTCCTTAATAAGATAAAAAAATGAATTTATATACTGCTGACATTTTCAAAGAAAGTAAATCCAGTCTACCTTGAGCTATTGTCAAAATTATCAATATAGGTAAGTGTAGAATATTTTTAATAATTGCTTTTTATGTTCAAGTGAATTTCCAAATTTCCCCATTTTCAATACAAGGAAAGTGTAGGGGCAAGAAAAATTGACTAGATGTTTGAAATAACATTCATCATCAGTAAAAGTAAAAATAAAATAATGAGTTAAGGCTATAAGATAATGTTTGAGCTTCCTAATTTTTAACTTGTTAATTAAATCCCCCTCCTGGAAGGGACGTTTTTATGACAATGTCAAATATTTTATAATATACATTTCTATTCTGTTCTGTAAACCATTCTTGATCACAAAGGAACTGCTTTTTGGAATCATAAGGTCTTTACTGTTTAACTGTGGTTGCTTCATTTGTTTGAAAACCAAATTTGTATAGTAGAAAGAATATTTAATGAGAAATCAGAAAACCTGGTTCTAAGCTTGCCTTTGCTTTCCAGCATTCATACATGAGTAAGTAACTTAACTTCTGTTAGTTTTCTCATCTGTAAAACAAGGCTAATGACCTCATTAATTGTATTTCATGGAATTATTTTGGGAATCCAGTGAATCATGTAGAAAAGTTTTGTGAGTGGAGAAAGAATTATACAAATGTGAGATCAATATCAACTGCTGATGGGCATACTCTTGTATTTACAATGGATGAGAATTTTTCCCATGTTATCTTCCTTCCCTCCCACACAGAAGGAGCAAAGAAGGTGTATGCTTTCATGGACCTGGCACAGTTCTTGGCTTGATATATTTCTGTAGACTGTTACCCTGAAACTCCGCTCCTCTAAAGTGGAAATGTTAGGCAAGAAAATCCCACGAGACTTAATTCAATCAAAAGTCATGTTTGAATGTGGTTTTTGTGCCTCTTTGAATTTTTAAATACTAGTACCTTAGATTAATGTAAGTTTTTTTGTTTTTTTTTTTTTTAGACTAGTCAAGTATTGAATTATACCATTGCTCTAATTTTTTGAATATATTGTAAATGTTTTCTTGGTATCCTTGGATTAATTTTACTTGAGTAAGTTCAAACTATAACTGGGCAGATAAGACAATACTATCACCCCAAAAGTGAAGTAGTCTAGTTTTATTGTTATAATTTAAAATCTTATAATTTTCATCAGTTCAAAGTAGCCTAAACTCACATACATAGTGAATACTTAACAGTAAAGTACAGTTATTTGTGGCTACTTGTAAAGTTAAACAGCTAAAATATAAAATGTGATTTAACTTTCAGTGGATACCCTTTGTAATACTAATATTGGTACAGCACTCATGTTTGGTCAAAGTGTATGATGTGTTCCAAGATTTAGAATCAAATTAAGAAATCAAAAGAAACAAATGGGAATGCAGGGCCCCATAAAGCTGATACTTAGCAGAATCATACATAAGCAGAAGCAAGCATCAAAGTGTAATTCTTATATCTTGGTTGATATTCTTTCTGTAATCATGCTGTGTCAGGGGGGGTGTGTGTGTGTGTTGAATAAAAGGGGAAATGTCATCTAACTGAATCTACAAAGTCTAAAATTGGGCTAAATCATTATATTATAGAGGAGCTGAAATTTTTGAGTTCTTATACCAGATTGCCAAATATCTTTATAACCTTAGCCAGATATCTTTATCTATTTATCTGCCTATCTCCCTATACATATAAGTAACTGACCTATTTTCTTACATGTCATTAGTAAAGATATTAGCTCCAGGCAAAATATTTTGACTAAGGTTCTTATAAATCAAAAATACTCGATTTTACATTAGAATTATATAATTTAATATTTAATTTAAACCTTACTTAAATTAAAATCTTTAAAATGAACAATGTAGCTAATTTAATAATTAGCTAATTATTAAATATTTTAAATGTGATTAAAAAGAAATAAAAAAACTATCCAATCATATAACAAATTTGTCCCTGACAGAAATTGCTCATCTGGAGTATTATTAACACTTTCAGGGCATGTAGTGATATGTTTCATTAAATGGTCAGCTTAAGCCAAAATGATTATGTAATTGGAGTATGGAGTATGTAAATGTGGCCTTTATATACACGGTAGTAGCAAACAAGAGTTTTTGAGCCTGGAAACTTGGGAGTTTACTCTAGGTTTCTCAAAGCTTCAAAGCAGTTTTGGTTTGGTTGGTTGGTTAGTTGGTTTGATTTGGTAGCAACCAAAGCAGTCATTTCTATTATTGTTAAGATAACTTTGACAGTCTTTTTATCCAACTTCACATCATGAAAAAACTGAATCTGTGGATTGATAAAATCATCTTAGTGCTGCTTTTGTCAGATTTTATATTGCCATTGGTTAAATTAAGAACAAAGCTTCAGGCTTCCTTGGTGGTCTAGTTGGGTTAACAGTCTGACTTGCGCTGCAGGGGACACTGATTCCATCCCTGATCCAGGAAGATCCCATATGCCGCAGGGCAACTAAGCCCATGTGCCACAGCTACTGAACCCACGCTCTAGAACCTGTGAGCTGCAATTACTGAGCGCAAGCTCCTCAACTTCTGAAGCCCTTGAGTTCCAGAGCCTGTGCTCCACAAGAGAGCCACCAAAATGAGAAGCCCGCACACAACAGCTAGAGAGTAGCCCCTGCTCACTGCAACTAGAGAAGGCTTCATGCATGGTAATGAAGACCTAGCAAAGCCAAAAATAAATACGTAAATGAAATTATAAAAAGAAGAACACAGTTTCCTTTGACTTCGTGAAATAAAATTCACAGATAAGGCAAGATAAGAAAAATCTAAACAAAAGAATTCTTCTCTGCCCTTTGGCCTCCTCTCCCCCACTGTGCATTAACCAAATCTCTTTCATCAGCAGGAATACCTGCTCAATCATTAAAAGCACCATTGGCCTAGCATCAAAAAGACAGCTCCTTAAAAGATAACATTCTTTCTTGGCCTTGTAAAGGATCACATAACCTACCATGATGACACTTAGACCTGGATTATGTAAACTGTCACTAATAATATGTCATTTGATATACAGCCTTCTGTCTCAAAAAACTATATAAACTGTGCCTTGACTTATAACAAGTAGAATAGTTCTCAGAGCTTTCTGAGATATACTTCCCAGGTTTTATTTCCCAAATTCGGCTCAAATAAAAATTTCCAATTCTTTCTTAGGTGGACTGAATAGTGTTTCTTCTACAACTTAAAAGAGTGCACTCTTATTTCCTTAGTTATGACATAGAAGCATTCAAAAGACTAAAGACCTGTTTGATAAGCTAACTCATTTGTTCCCCAATAACTGCCCGAAGAGATTCAGTTGGAAATGCAAAGGAAATCATTAAGAAAAAATAAAGACTATTAAGGCTTTAAAGTTAGATTCTTAATATTTTAAAATAGTAGAATGCATTCCCAATCAGAACCTACTTTTGGATGTTCTACAGCTGATAAACAACCATCTCTGCTTCAGAATCTTTCTAAATTCCAGTTTTCTCACTAAACTTTCCTGAGCAACTGACCTTAAAATAACTAACAAACTGTTCTCCTAAAACTGAATGAACTGCTACATGACTTGGTATTTCCAAAATCTTAATAACACATGAGTGATGAGCTATGACAATCTAATCAATTACTATACAATCTAATTCACATCATTATGATATAGAATAAATATAAAAGAAAAAATTTAAAGATATTAAAAAACTGGTGTTCCTTGTTGGTATGTCTCTGGGTAAATTTTTCATCATTTTTTTAATAGTGCCTAAAACATTATCTATGTGACATTCAGTGACTATTAATTGATGATTATTATGCTGAGTTAATCCTATTTAATGTGGGATCTGTATACTTAGTTTTAGTTTATATATTCCATGGAAGAACAAACATGTTTTGCTACAATTTCTCTTGCAATTTTTTTCAGAATGACAGCCAGTGGAAGAAAGATATGGCATAAAGTTTTTGAAGTATGTTATTTGATTTTAAATAATGAATAAAAAGAATGAGAATGAGAACTCATTGTCACATGACTGTTACATTATCTATTTTTAGTGCGCCATCTTTAGCGGTGCTTTTAAAGCAGAAGCAACTACTAAATACATGTGTGTATTTATTCACAAGTGAAGTATAAATAAGAATCTGAGATCTGAAATCTCTAATATATTACATAATACCTTGGTGGAGTGTGGGATAGAACAGTATAATCAAGTATTAATATATATGCAGCAAAATGTATGAATATTCACACTAAAAAGACAAGTTTAACCAGATCAGGTCAAATTTTTGTTGCCAAATGGGTTATCAAAAGAATTTATGATTTTCAGAGTTTTGGGGGATTTCAGAATTGCAGAAAAGGGAACATGATCATCCACCTCGCTTTAACAGCTATTTCAGAATTTGTGACTTTTTTGTAGTTGGTTCATCTCTGTCATGCTTCAGCCTCTCACATAGTAGGAACTTATTAGATTTTGAATTGAGCTGTTAAACCACACAAAGTTTTCGTAACTTCAGCATACATAAACAGTTTTACATGTAAAATATTTACAACAATGATTGGTACATAGTAAGCACTTGATAAATGTCACCTATAATTTTTATTTTATTTTTAGGATAATTCTTTTAACTACAAACTTGCCATGAAGCCAGTTTTAATCCCTGTGATGTGCCAGGAACTAATTGTTAATAATGGCTATCTTACTGGTCTGATTCTTGGAGTCAGGGAAGAACGCTTTCACAAGGATTGTTGGCGATCCCAGCATCTGACCGGATGGACAGGTGCTTGAATGGTCATAGGCCATCATGTCTCTAAAGCAGTTCTGGGAAGTCATCACCAGGAACAGTGCACATGCACTCTGTGCTAAGAACTGTAGGTCAGAGGATTGGACTTCTTAGTTATATATAAAATGGTTATCAGCATTGTTTTTTAAAAGATATTTTGGTAACAGCTTTATTGACATAGTTTACATACAAAACCCACTTAAGATGTACAGTTAAATGGTTTCTAGTACACTCAAAGTTGTGCAGTCATCCCCGCAATCAGTTTCAGAACATTTGTGTCACCTGAAAAAGGAAATTCCGTACTCTCTAGCTGTCACTCCCAATACCCTCCCCACCCCACACTACCAGAGTCGTGAACAAACACTAATCTACTTTGTGTCCCTATATTTGCCTATATTGCACATTTCGTATAAATGGAATAGTATAATATGTGGTCTTTGATGACTGACTTCTTTCAATGAGCATAATGTTTCTAAGGTAGTACCATCATTTTGGGCTTCCCTGATGACTCAGACTGTAAAGAATCCGCCTGCAATGTAGGAAACCTGGGTTTGATCCCTGGATCAGGAAGATGCCCTGGAGAAGGAAATGGCAACCCACTCCAGTATTCCTTCCTGAAGAATTCCATGGACAGAGGAGCCTGGCAGGCCGTGGGGTCGCAAACAGTCAGACAGACTTACACATATACAGTGGAGGAGGGACTACATAAATGAAATTCACTTACATTATTCTGTTACTTGCTTTTTACACTAATAAGGATCTTGGAAATCTTTTTCTGTTGACATACATTGATTTTTCTCTTTGACAGCTTCATAGAGTACCACAATATAAAGGGAATTATCATATCTACTTTTAATAGAAATTTATATTACTTCCAATTTTTCTACTATAAATAATGTTACAATGAACATATCAGTGAACATATTTTGTTGCAAATGTGTGGGTAGTTTATATGATAGATTCCTAAAAGTGTCCTTGCTCGGTTAAAGGGCATTGCACATTTTTCAGTAGCTGTTGCCAAATTTCATTTAAAAAGAAGTCAATGATAGAAAATAAAACATCTGTTGGTAATTCCCTGGAAGTCCAGCGGTTAGGACTCAGCACTTCTGCTGCAAGGGCCTGGGTTCAGTCCCTGGTTGGGGAACTAAGCTACATGGTACAAGCTGCATAACACAGCCAAAAAAATTTGTTCCCCTCACATCTTTATTAATACTAAATACTGGAAAAATTTTTTTCTCATTTTAATTTGCATTTTTCTGTCCTGAGGCTGAGCAGCCTTCATAAATTTAATGATCATTGATTTTTTCTTTGGTGAATTGCCTACTGATATTCTTTTTCAATTGAATTATTAGAATTTTTCTTACTGTTTTTTAAGTAAAGCTTCCTTTAGAAAAGAAATTATAGAAAATTAGAAAAAATAGAAATTATTTGTTTTTAATTGATTTTGGCTGCTCTGGGTCTTCATTGTGGCACATGGACTTCTCTAGTTGCAGGGCATGGGCTTACCTACAGTATGTGGAATCTTAGTTCCCCAACCAGGGATGGAACCCGAACCCCCTGCATTGGGAGCACAGACCCTTATCCTGAACCACCAGGGAAGTCCCTTGTTTTGTATGTTGAAGTTACTTTTTTCCAACCAGTTACTACTTGCTTATAGTATCTTTGGAGAAGGAAATGGCAACCCACTCCAGTACTCTTGCCTGGAAAATCCCATGGACAGAGGAACCTGGTAGACTGCAGTCCATGGGGTCACTAAGAGTCAGACACGACCGAGCGCCTTCACTTTCATGCATTGGAGAAGGAAATGGCAACCCACTCCAGTGTTCTTGCCTGGAGAATCCCAGGGACGGGGGAGCCTGGTGGGCTGCTGTCTGTGGGGTCACACAGAGTCAGACACGACTGATGCGACTTAGCAGCAGCGTGGTATCTTTCGTTGTAAAATTTTTGTTTTCTTTTGTGTTTTCTAGAATTTCTGTCTTGGGTAGGAATTCCTTCCCTGACCCCAAGTTATAAAATACTCTCCTACATTTTGCTTTTGATGTTTATTCTTTTACATATCAGAACTTAACCTATACATGATGGTATGACATAGGAATTTATTTCTGAATATTTAGTCTAAATAATCCATTGTTCCAATGTCATTCCTTCCTTTGTCCAAACATTTGAATTGCCATCCTTATCACATAGATTTACATTTCTATATTTTAGCACTGTCTATACAAAAGTTGTTGTCTATACAAAAGTTGTTGTCTATACAAAAGTTGTTTCCAGACTTCAGTTTCATTGATGATTGTTCTATTGTTGAGCTTACCACATTTTCATTTACTGAATTTTTACAATATAGGTGTCACAATGACTAAATCGGTTGCTCTCAGTCCTTCTCACATCCACCAACATCCAGAATCTGGTGTCTAAGTACTATTTTGCACTGAAAAGAGCCAGGGCTCTTTTATGACATGCCTGATTCTTGGTCTGGAGTGGGAAATGAACAAAATGACCCTGGGTATTTGTCACATCAGAAAGTAAAAAAGCTATCAAAGAATACTGTGGACATAGCAAAGAGACTTGGAAGCAAATCTGAAGAGGCTAAAACTAGGACAATATGAGTGTCACAATGAATAATAGTGTAAGTGAGTAAGTGAAGTCAATCAGTAGTATCCGACTCTTTGCGACCCCATGGACTGTAGCCTACCAGGTTTCTCCGTCCGTGGGATTCTCCAGGCAAGAATACTGGAGTGGGTTACCATTTCCTTCTCCAGGGGATCTTCCCGACCCAGGGATTGAACCCAGGTCTCCCGCATTGGAGGCAGACGCTTTAATCTCTGAGCCACCAGGGAAGAATAATAGTGTAGTAAAATATTTTAAAATCTGTGAGTTAAATTGATAGAAAAACTCAATGTATAATGAAAGGAGTCACTTATGCTTCTATTTTGTGATTCCCAGACCCATGTATTCCAGATATAGGGAAACTATAGCATATAATTGTCTCTGATTCAGTGTGCTGTAGTCCATGGGGTCACAAAGAGTCAGACACAACTGAGCAACTGAACTGAACTGAACTGATTCAAAGCGTATACTTCATTCTTTAATATTGAACCTCATCCTTAGATTTTATCTCCTGTATGACTCTGTAACTGAGTCTTCAGCAAGCCATTTTACCTTTCAGGTAGGCCAACTACTTCTGGGTAATGAGGTGTTCAGGAAGACCAAATAATTCCATAAGCATGAACCCAGTGCTGTACTTCCTTTGCTGTGAAGTTAGTTCTTTGATCAGACCCAAAGCTATAAGGGAATCTTTTGAGTTCAAGTATGGCCATGAAGCCAAAAGCATTGCAGACAGTAAGGTAAAACCATACTCAATATGTACCTATTCTGATGTGGACAAATCTCCATACCTTTCATGACTGTAAAGGTCCAATGTGATTATCCTTCAATGAGTGATCAGTCGCTGTCAAAGGGGACCTCCAAGACCACACCCAGTTTCAGTAATTCACAGAAAGATTCAAAGAACTCAGCAGATAATCTACTAATGGCTGTGATTTATTACAGCAAAGGATATAAAGCGGGAAAAAGGTGCATGGAACAAAGCCTGGGGAAAAACAGTCACGAGACTCCAAGGGTCTTTTCCAGGTGAAATCACATAGGATGTGCTTAATCCCCCCAGCAAAAACTTGTGACAACACTTAGGAAATGTTGCCCATGATGGGAGCTCATTGAGACTCAGTTCCCAGAGTTTTTATTGGGGCTGATCACATCAGCAGCCTCTACCTGGCACATATTCAGCATAAACCACTCATTTGAACAGTTTTGGCATAAGCCGCTCCTATCAGTTCTGGGGATAATGAGAACCTTCCTGAAATCCAAGTTTTCAGATGCCAACAAAGGCCAACTTTGTAAGCAGATCTTTCAAAACACAGTAGTCAGGCCTGCTATGTTATGTCCCCCATGGCCAATGGTCTTGAAATATATAAGTATTCCCTTTACCCCAGGTCATAGTCACCCAAACAAATAACGTATGTTTTGAGGAGGACGGGAAGGAGAAGCCATTACTATGTACATTTGCTGAGATGCTGCAGAGTGTGATGTGGAAAACTGCCTCTGTGAATTGGTGCCAAATCGAATCTCAGGGACAGACAGAGTTTTGGGTGAAGTAGAAAAGAATAGCTTCATTGCTTTTTCAGGCAAAGGGGGACAGTGGTATACTCTCATCCCTATTCCTGTTGGGAACCCTAGTTTGGTAATGACCTCCCTACCATAAGCCCTAGCCTGCAGAGAAGAGCTAAAACTGAACTTAGTGACAGGTTCCCTTCTTACCAGGACATTCCCTACCATAAGCCCTAGCCTGCAGAGAAGAGCTAAAACTGAACTTAGTGACAGGTGCCCTTCTTACCAGGACATTCATCTGGAGAATTTTCCCCTTTACAAAGTATATCCACTTCAGCATGCTCTTTTTTCTGAGACTTTTATCCCTTTCTCTACCATCAGTCATGGCATGGGTTGGATGTTACTTTTTCTATTTTTCTAGAAGGCATCCTTGGAGAAAGTTGGCACCACCTCCTGAGGCCTTTGCCAGAGTATTAAATGCAATATCTGTGACAGTGTTCCCAAATCAGTAAAATTTCCTTATCCAACCTTATATATTGGCTTGCTGATCAAGCACCTTTAGACACTGATAGTATGTCTAATCCCTGAGACCCTAACAGCACATCCTGGATGTCCTGCAGTTCCTTTTGGAATATAGTCTCTTTTTTCCATTGTCAGACTCAGCACATTCTTGACTAGGTTATATTGTGACTTAACCCTAGTTAAGGCTAAGAAGGGAGGCACATGTTGCCTTATGAGAAAAAAAAATAAAATCGATATCATCAACAAGCCAAGGGAGATGTGTGAGTTCTTAATAGGGATGTGTGGACTTAGCCTCAGAAGGTTCGGGGAAATCTGGTAATTCAAGATGTTTTAAGTCATCAAACTAGATGACTTCACTCCATGTGTCCTTTCTTTCTCATTCAGGGCCTGACCTTGGCATAAAAGACCTGGCTTACAGGGAGTTTAACTCTCTTGAAGCCCATTTACCTTAATGATTAAAGTCTTGGCTTTCTCTATCCTCCAACTGTAAGAGATAAAAGCCTCTTTGTAAAGGTATCAGAGAACCTTCTAGATTTCAGACTTACTTTCCAATTGGCAATTAATGCTCTCAGCTTTGCATTTTCATACTTTTGTGCTAAATGATAGCCACCCAATACCACTGTCCTTATACATAACTATAATTACCCATACATTAGCACATTATTACTCAAGTAAGTGCCTTATATATCACACCAGCTGTTCTGTTCTGGTATGTATTCATCACTGGGGAAAGTTTTAACCTTTGATGGTGTACTTATCATACTAGTAAGAAGTGGTTCCATTTCAAAACCTCATTTTAGTTGCTCTTCTATTGAAAACCTCCTGGTAGCAACTATCACAGGATGTATGACTATGAAGCTGTCTGTGAGACAGGAAGGAAGCTGACTGTGAGTTAAGCTGAGATGTTGAGGCATTTATTCCTTTTTGTTGAAAAGTTGCCAGAAATGGGCCTTCCAGAGGAGGTGTGGCCTTGGGTATGGCTTTGGGTGAGGTGGTTCTGCATCTGAGGCAGTTCCGGAGGGAACTAACAGCTGAATGTAGTCTGCTGGAATGTTGGATAGCAGAGCTGGTGCAATAAGTCCTTCACAAGAGGGGATCAGGATGGGATATCTCAATGTCCACCAGAAAAACTTGTAAGTTAAAAGAGATTTAAGGGATATATCGATCATATGTGTTATATTGATCATGTGAGCCTGTTTTAACTAAAGAAGCATTTTGTGACAATCAAAGAAAGGTGAATGTGAAACAGTGATATTAATACATTATGTTGAGTTTTAGGTGTGATAATGGTATTGTTAGTAGAACCACTGACTGAAACCACCTACCCTGGCCAGGCATCATAGTAACCACCTGCATGAGTTATCTTCTAATAGGAGGTCCTGGTAAGGAAGAGGAACTAACAAGCTACCACCAACCAGAAGATTTTGGGAAGGATCCAAAGGAGAGAGGAGTCTTCAGTCAATATGTCCTACCAAACTTCCAGAATCCTACTCGCTGGAATTCATCTTGGCTGAGAGATGTGTGTACCAGCAGGTAGGACACTGAGTCAGGATGATTGGCCAGAGACAGACTGATTATCAAATTCAGCTGTCTTCATTTCTTTTCATCCTTTTTTCTATATTCTGTTCTGCAGCAGTGATTTCCACCATTTTTGTCCTCCAGGTCATTTATTCATTCTTCTGCCTGCTATTGATTCCTTCTAATGTATTATTCCTGGAGAATCCCGGGGACGAGGGAGCCTGGTGGGCTGCCGTCTATGGGGTCACACAGAGTCAGACACGACTGACGTGACTTGGCAGCAGCAGCAGCAGTGTATTATTCATCTCTGTTTGATTGTTCTTTAGTTCTTCTAGTTCTTTGGTAAACATTTCTTGGATCTTCTCTTTGTCTCCATTCTTCTTCCAAGATCCTGAATCATCTTCACTATCATTCTGAATTTTTTTCTGGAATGTGGCCTAGCTCTACTTCATTTAGTTGTTTTTCTGGGGTTTTATCTTGTCCCTTCATCTGGGACATAGCTTCCTCTTTTTTCATGCTGATTAACTCTCTGTAATGTGGTTTTTGTTTTAGTCACTATGGGACTGTGGTTCTTCTTGCTTCTTCTGTCTGCCCTCTGATGGAGGAGGCTAAGAGGCTTGTGTAAGCTTCCTGATGGGAGGGACTGGTAGTAGGAAAAACAGGATCTTGCTCTGATGGGCAGGGCCTTGCTCAGTAAAGTTTTAATCCAATTATCTGCTGATGGTTCCATGGTTGGATTAATGTCAACCTCCAAGAGGGTTTACGCCAAAGGGGACCTTCCCAGACTGCCGCTGCCAGTGCTTCCACCCCTGCGGTGAGCCCCTGCAGACCCAGTCCTCCATAGAAGACCCTCCAACACTTGCAGGTAGTTTTAGTTCAGTCTCCTGTGGGGTCACTTCTCCTTTCCCCTGAGTCCTGGTGCATGCAAGGTTTTGTTTGTGCCCTCCAAGACTGGAGTCTCTGTTTCCCCCAGTCCTGCGGAAGTTCTATAATCAAATCCCTCTGGCCTTCAAGGTCAGATTCCCTGGGGATTCCCAGCCCTGTTGTCAGAACCCCAGGCTGGAAGCCTGATGTGGGGTTCAGAATCTTCACAACAGTGGGAGAACTTCTTTGGTATTATTGTTTTCCAGTTTGTGGGTCACCCACCTGGCAGGTATGGGATTTGTTTTTATTGTGATTGTGTCCCTCTTACCACCTTTCTTGGCTTGTTCTTTGTCTTTGTACATGGGCTGTGTTTTTTGGTGGGTTCCAGTGTCCTCCTACTGATGGTTGTTCAACACCTAGTTGTGATTTTGGAGCTCTCACAGGAGCAGATGAGCTCACATCCTTCTACTCTGACATCTTGAACCAGAAGCCTTTTCCCCCCCCCTTTGTGCTTAGTTGGGTTTCATGTGCTCACAGAGGGCCACGTGCAGAGGCCTCACACCCTGCTCTTCAGACTGGAGTTCTTCCTGTAGAATGGCTGTTCCAGCACCACAACTAAGTGGTTTTGCAGTCCAAGATGGCAGCTGGGGCTGTGCTGTTTCTTTGTGACAACTCTTTGGGCACTAACACCTGGATGGGAGACTACATTGGAAGGGATAAATCTAAAATCAAAAGTACAAATCTTGACCAAATTGTGTGGATTTTGACTTAAGAGTGGAATTTTGGATAACATCATCTCAGGTTTGGGTCTGAAGTGAGTCAGGCTGCATCAGCCCCAACCAATACCCTTCTGGGCCATATCCTCCAGATGGGGAGAAGTTCAGACAACAGAAATTAAAAAGAAAAAAAGAGAAAGAAACGTATAAGATTATGTAGGCTTCCCTGGTGGCTCAGATGGTAAAGAATCTGCCTGCAATGCAAGAGACCCAGGTTTGATCCCTCGGTCAGGATGATCCCCTGGAGTAGGGACTAGCTACCCACTCCACTATTCTTGCCTGGAGAATTCCATAGACAGAGGAGCCTGGCAGGCTACAGTCCATGAGGTTATGTAATCAGGTTTGGCCACAATATGAGTTACGAAGCCAAGAAAAGTGGCCACTAAATAGGTCCCTGAGTTATGACACTGTATTGCAGTGATGGCTCAGACAGCAAAGAATCTGCTTGCAATGCAGGAGACCTGGATTCAACCCCTGGGTCAGGAAGATCCCCTGGGTCAGGAAGACTCCCTGGAAAAGGAAATGGCAACCCACTCCAGTATTCTTGCCTGGAGAATCCCATGGACAGGCCACAGTCCATGGGGTTGCAAAGAGTCAGACACGACTAAGCAACTAACACTTTCTTTTATATTATAGAAGGAAATTTAAATGAAATGAGCTTCTGAGTATTCAAATTTTCATGGCCTTGTATTTAAACATTGAGACTGAAAAGGAATTTAAGGCACATGTATCTTGGGGGGTAATTCTAGTAAGGACATAGAAGACATTTTAACTGATCTACACCACAGGGCCATCAGATAATCAAACCCTCCACAAGGAGGAGCTGCTCCTCCAGCTAGAGCTACTCCGAAATCACCAGATGGTAGCCGCTATACCAGAAGCAGCTCTAGCTCCAACAAGGGCCACACCTCAGGTGGGAGCGCCACCTCCAGCCAGGGCTGTTGCCCCAGGGGAAGACACAGCTAGGAGTGAAAAGATATTTCCCCATATTCGGGATCCTCTTCTTTTTACCCTGAGTTTCCCAATGGGCCCATCCTTAGCCCAGCTAGCACTTGCAGCAGTGTAAGTTACCAACTGACTGCCCCTACCCTTTCGCCTCTGAGACAAGTTCCTGATGAAAATCAAGGAACAGCAAGAATCCCTGTACCTTTCTCAATGCATGTTCTAAGTATGGCAGAGGACAGGTTGGGAAGTTTTTCTGAGGATCCTGAACCTCTTACAAGGGGTTTACCTGACTAGTGAGATCTTTTGATCTCACCTTGGAGGATTTACAGATCTTACTATCCCACTGCTGCACCCCTGAGGAAAAGCATCACATAATACCAGCAGCCAGAGAAGGCAATGGCACCCCACTCCAGTACTCTTGCCTGGAAAATCCCGTGGATGGAGGAGCCTGGTGGGCTGCAGTCCATGGGGTCACTAAGAGTCAGACAAAACTGAGCAACGTCACTTTCACTTTTCACTTTCATGCATTGGAGAAGGAAATGACAACCCATTCCAGTGTTCTTGCCTGGAGAATCCCAGGGACGGGGGAGCCTGGTGGACTGCCGCCTATGGGGTCGCACAGAGTCGGACACGACTGAAGCAATGCAGCAGCAGCAGCAGCAATCCTAGCAGCCAGATCCCATGCAGACAAACTGGCAGCTCAAGCTCAATAAAACTATGCAGTGTATCCAGTGAGAAATGATGCTGTCCCTGAGGCAGATCCCCAGTGGAATTACCAGGTGAATTCTATTGACAGAGATAGACGGGACCATGATTATCTGTTTAATAGAGAACATGAAGACACTTAGAGTAAAACCTGTTAATGATGAAAAGGTGGAAGTGGTGCAACAGGGACAGGATGAAAATCCTGCCGTCTTCCAAATGAGACTAGTAGAAGCTTTTAAGAAGTATATAAACCTGGATCCCTCCTCCCTCAAGGGACAGGCTATTTTGGCTATACATTTCATATCCCAGTCTATCCCAGACATCACATGCAAAATTCAGAAAGCAACCGCTGGTCCTCAGATTCCAATGAACAATTTGCTCCAATGGGCTTACTCGGTTTTCAATAATAGGGGTATGGCCGAAAAGGTCTAATGCACCCAAAGAAATATGCAAAAGGCCCAAATGATTGCAATAGCTTTGTCTGCTCAGAGACCACCAACTGGGAGGCTAACTTTTCCAGGCCAGTCTGGCCCTGGCAGACCACAAGGCCCATGGGTACCTATATAAGGCCAGTGTACTCTGTGTGGACAGAGTGGCACTGGAGGGAGGATTGTGATTGATGCACCCTTTGCAAACAGCCAGGGCATTGGCAAGAGAAAGCCCCAGATGCCAGAGTGACAGGGACCCCTCAGCCATTGATGGTTTTGCAATCAGGGCCTATGGTTGAGAGTGGCTCTATCTAAAGATACCATCTACATAACTAATGTCAAGCCTCAGGTGGTCATCAATGTGGCAGGCCACTTAATAGAACTTCTCATAGACCCTGGTGCGACCTTCTCAGCCTTAGCCCAAAGGATTGGAAACTTTAGCACTCATAAGGAATAGTTAATGGGGTTGTCAGGCAAGAGACAAGGGCACACTTTCCTGGAGCCCCTTTTGTATAACATCAATGGTTAGCTGTTTTTACATTCCTTTATGTTTGGTGCCTAATTGTCCCATCTCTTTAATGGGAAAAGATTTATTAACTAAGCTAGGGGCCATTCTGTTTCTCAAGGAGCAAAGGAACAACCCTCATCACCAAATCATTCTAACAGAAAGAAGAAAGGAATAGATTGAATCTGAAGCTGAGATAGAAGCCTTAGTAGACCCTGGAATGGTTTACTGGTTTAGCATGTTTTATTGGCACTCTGTCAGTCACCATTGATATTTTGTGTGTGTGTATGCACTTAGTCACTCGATCATGTCTGAGTGGACTATACCCGTGGACTGTAACATACCAGGCTCCTCTATCCATGGAATTTTCCAGGCAAGAATACTTATGGAATGGGTTGCCATTTGCTTCTCCAGAGGATCTTCCTGACCCAGGGATCAAACCCACATTTCTTTCATCTCCTGCATTGGCAGGCAGATTCTTTACCTATGGGCCACCTGGGAAACCCCAATACATTGATATTACCCATTCTTAGACCTACTGAGGAATGTCTATTTGTACAAGATCTAAGGTTGTTAATGAAGCAGTGGAACCCCTCTATCCTGGTGTACCTAGTCCTTATACTGTCCTGACTTAGATCCCAGGAGAAACCAACTGCTTTACTGCACTAGACTTAAAGGATATTTCTGCATTCCATTAGCCAGAGAATCTTAGTTTCTTTTTGCCCTGCAATGGGCAGACCCAGATAAAAAGAAACTTTGCAATATCCTTGGACTTGACTCCCCCAAGGATTTAGGAATAAGATAGCCCACATATTTTGGGGAATGCCTTGGGACAAGACCTGAGAGAATTAAAATTAACAGATGGTGTTATTCTGCAATATGTAAATGATCTTTTTTTTTTTTTTTGCTGACTATGTTTTATTTGTTCTTTGTCTTCAAACAGGATAACCAAAGATCCAGACAGTATTCAATAAAATAAAATAGATGAAATATAGACTGTGATGCCCTATGCTACAGTTAACCTAATTTTTTTTTCATGCTTTCCTTGGGATGGGGAATAGATCATTCAGTAAAAACACAGAGTAAAAACAAAATATGGCTTATCATGTACAACTTTGAAACTATAATAATGTTGTACCTTAACTACTTCCATGAACACAAGTCTAACATTACAGTATTTTTTTTTTAATAAACACAATTAAGGCTTCTAGGGAAAATACCTCTAGATGCATTCTATAACAAAGTAATTCCTAATTTTTCTTTGTATATATATCAAGCACCTCCAAAATATGAATTCATGTACACTGTGAGCACATTACTTACAATGAATTCTTAAGTAAATTAAGGACAGCCTTAGGATAAGCTGACATTATATATTCAGCTAAGTAGGCAACAAACCATAAGCCAAATGGAAAAAGTATATTTGCAAATAAACTTCAAAAACTAAGTTAACATTTTATAATTAAATACAGAAAATAAACTGATTTGCTAAAATAAATAAGATGTACTATAGTAATCCTTTACTATAAAGAATGCATACCTTTATTGTAAACTATTTTTAATAAGATTCACTCACCATTTATAAATGTTCTGTAGATGATATTTTAATAGCAAATTTTTCAAAGAAGGCATTAGATGAGAACACTGTTAAGATTCTAACTCATTTATGGAAAAAAGGGTTATGGAGTGTCTAAGATGCAAATTTCTAAACACAGGGTTCATTATCTGGAATGCATGCTTACCCCAGGGAAGAGGTCTATATCTGCTGATAGGATGGTGTTAATTCAGAGATTAAGGTCTCCAGAAACTGTAAAACTGCTTAGGACCTTTTTGAGGGGTAACTGGATATTGCTGGATTTGGATTGCTGGTTATGGACTAGCTGCCAAACCATTATATGAGCTCCTAAACTATATGACCACTAAACTGGGGAGATATAGAACAGGTCTTCCAAACTCTAAAATGAAAATTATTAGATCCCTCTGCTCTGGGATTGTCTAATTTAGAAAAAAAAAAAAAAAAAACGTATTTTCTCTTTGTAACTGAAGGAGGGGATATGGCCCTTGGTGTGTTAACTCAGCATTTAGGACCCACATATCAGCCTGTTGCATATCTATCTAAGAGCCTGGACCATACAACAACAAGATGGCCACCTTGCCTATGAGCAGTGGCAGCAACTACCTTATTAGTTATTAGAGACTGCTAAGCTGAAGCTGGGCCAAAGGATGACAGTGCTCACACCCCATCAGGTGGTTTCTGTTTTACAAGCAAAGGGAAACCATTGGATAACCAGAGGATTCATCATTAAGTATCAGGCCCTTCTTCTAGATACCCAGAAGTAGATTTGAATGTATATCAAGCCTTAAACCCTGCAACTTTTCTGCCCAATTTGCATGTATGAGGAGATCTGGAAGAGGAAGTTTTGCTTTGTGATTGTATACAGGCTATCGAACAAGTATATTCTAGTAGACCTGACTCAAAGGAGATTCCCCTTGGAAACCCTGATGTTGAATGGAATACAGATGGAAATAGTTTCATAGAAGGAAAAAGAAAGCAGAAAAAAAAGAAAAGAAAAGAAAGGCAGGATATGCAACAATAAGTGCTTATGATACCATCAACTCAGGACCTTTACCAGTGGGACTTCAGCTCAAAGGGCTGCGCTTATAGCATTGACCAGGGCACTTAAACTAGCAAAAGGAAAATGGGCCATAATTTATACTGATTCTCAGTATGCTTTCTTGATCCTCCATGCTCATGCCACCACCTGGAAAGAAAGAAGCATGCTGAGCTCAAAAAATTCCCCTATTAAACATGGCAGAGAGATTCTTGAATTGTTGGGGTAGGACAAGATCCTCAAGAAATAGCTGTAGTTCCATGTATGGTTCAGCTGGTAAAGAATCCACCTGCAGTGTGGGAGACCTGGGTTCGATCCCTGGGTTGGGAAGATCCCCTGGAGAAGGGAAAGTCTACCCATTCCAGTATCTCGCCTAGAGAATTCCATGGACTAGTCCATGGAGTCACAAAGAGTCAGACACAACTGAGCAGCTTTCACTTTCACTTTTTTCACTATAGGGGACATCAGGCTCAGATTCTGGGTCTGAAATTGAAAAGGGAAATCCCCAAGTTGACCAAGAAGCAAAGAAAGCAGCTCGCATGCCAGCAGATAGAATAGAGGCAGTTTTAAAATCCCAGGCTTGATAGAGGAAATGACACAACCTTGCTATACCAAGGAAAAAGAGGATTGGGCTAAAAACAGAGGGTTAATACATCAAAGGGGATGTTATATGTTAAATGAAAAAATTATGATTCCACAAGCTCAGCAATGGAAACCATCCAAGGCTTTACATGGAACCATCCACTATGAATGCAAAGCTCTTTGGAATTTACTGCAAAGTTTGTTCGTGGGTAAAGGAATAAAAATGGTGGTGGCCCAGTTTACCAAATCATGGGACACATGTTTACAAAATAATCCTAAAACAGCACCACTACCTCTATTGATTAAACCTGTTCAATGCCAGGGAAGCTACCCAGGGGAGAATTGGCAAATTTATTTTATACAGATGCCCAAGTCCAGAGGATACAAATATTTATTTGTAATGGTAGACACATGCACTGGATGGGTAGAGGCTTTCCCCACAGGGACAGAAGAGGTAACAAAGAACTTGATTAAGGAGATAATCCCACATTTCAGAATATCTCAATCTATACAAAGTGATAATGGACCAGGCTTTACCGCTAAAATTGCCCTTCAAGTAGCTAAAACCTTGGGCATAAACTATTCCCTTCATGCAGCATGGAGACCCCAGTCCTCAGGGAAAGTGGAAAAAATGAATGATACTTTGAAGCAAACTATAGTAGGGGCTTCCCTGGTGGCTCAGAGGTTAAAGCGTCTGCCTGCAATGCAGGAGACCTCGGTTTGATCCCTGGGTAAGGAAGATCCCCTGGAGAAGGAAATGGCAACCCACTGCAGTATTCTTGCCTGGAGAATCCCATGGACGGAGGAGCCTGGTGGGCTACAGTCCACGGGGTCACAAAGAGTCAGATACGACTGAGTGACTTAACTAACTATAGTCATAGTGTGCCAAGAGACTCAGGAAAACTGGGTCCAAATACTACCAACTGCCCTAATGAGAATAAGGGCATGCCCGCAAACAAAAGCTAAGACTCAGTCCCTATGAATTAATGTATCGGAAACCCTTCTTAATGAATGACTTTTTATTAGATAAAGAAATAGCTGTTATTAGAGATTATGCTGCAAACCTAGGACAAGTACAACTGACTCATAGGTTATGGGTAAAGCAACTCAACAAAATACTGTTAGCAAGAACCCTGGAGATTGGGTTTTAATCAAAAGCTGGAAAGAGGGGGTCACTAGATGATCAGTTAGAACCAAGAAGGAAGGGTTCTTACAAAGTGATATTATCAACTCCCACGACAATGAAAATAGAGGGGCATCCCACTTGAATCCACATCTCAAGGGTTAAACCATATAACTCTTTTGAAATGAACCCTCTTACTCTTGTAAACCTGTCTAAGATTTTAAATTCTTGTTCAAAGACAGCCTTAGATAAGATATGCAGATTACTTCTGGAATACCAATATGGATGCGAAAGATTCTCCTGCTCCTTGGTCTGTAATCCCTTCACTTACCTGGATATACTGATTTATTACAATTGCTGGAAGAGAACCAGAAGAGACCACATTACTGCCTTCAAAACAGATAAGTGTTCAGCAAGAATTTCTATATCAAAAGCTATACTATGCTGCACGGTTGTTTATACAGTGTTCCTTTGGCAAGGGCCAAGGCAAGTTCTAATGTTTTCCTGACTTTGGCTAAAGCTTATGTGAATTTTACTAATAATTCCAGTTGTTGGCTATGTGGTCAACTTCCCCTCTCCAGTGCCTCTGAATTGCCATGGTGGATTTCCCCATTCCAGGGGGCTGATTGGCTGGGATTAAGAGATTTAATCATAGAAGAGAGAAATGCAAGCATGACTTTGAAGGAGAGGTCCATTACTATGCAGGACCCCCCTAAATTGGCATATATCCTCTGTTGTACAAAATCATGGGCATTCTTTGAAATTCTCCCATAATAAAATGGTCACCCAAACCCATCAGATAGCATATTCCATGGTCAAGGATAAAAACACAAAATTGTGGGAATACAATTTGATTCAAGTTTGGGATGGATTCATTTGGTTCACTCCAGGATATGGTCGATCAAGTAGCAGAGCTCCCTTATGTTGGAACAGAGAAACCATTCTTGAGTGCTTTGGGCAAATAGGACTAGAGACATGGAATGGTTATCTAGGGTCTCTTGTCACCACATTAGGATCCTTAGAGACATTGGTTAGGAATACAATCAATAAGCAAGGAGACCAGGAATATACTGGATAGCTCCTAGTGCCACCCAGTGAATATATGGCAGAAATATCTTGCTGTGGCTTCCACCAGGATGATTTATTCCAGACAAATCTGCTAATGTATCTCAATAACTGAGTCACATGCACAGATAGAGGCCCTAAATGACCTACTCCCAAATTTAGGAACTATTTTGGGAAAATGGTTTGAGTCCCCAAATCATGATTACAATCTCTCTTAATGACTCTTTCGATGCTCATTATTGTATTTCTCTTGACCCGTGTTTTTCATAGACTTATTTTACACTATTTAACCTCTATGATGGCTGTAAGCGCAGACGGCTGTGGCTGGGGCACTAAGCGCGGCCGAGAGGAGGTACCCCACGTCCGAGGTCAGGGGCATTGGCCTACGGTGCCAGGCTGCGATGGCACAGGAACAGCCAAGAGGAGCTACCCAGCGTCGGAGGCCAGGGGTGGCGCCCGAGGCCAGGGGCGGCAGCCAGGAGGAGCAACCCCATGTCCAAAGAACAGTGGCTGGGCAGGCGCAGGAGGGCCTAGAGGAGCGATCCCACATTGAAGGTCAGGAAGGGCGGCGGTGAGGAGGTACCACTCATCCAAGGTAAGGAGCAGCGCCTGCGCTTTGCTGGAGCAGCCGTGAAGAGATACCCCACGCCCAAGGTAAGAGAAACCCAAGTAAGACGGTAGGTGTTGCAAGAGGGCATCAGAGGGCAGACACACTGAAACCATACTCACAGAAAACTAGTCAATCTAATCACACTAGGATCACAGCCTTGTCTAATTCAATGAAACTAACCCATGCCCACGGGGCAACCCAAAATGGGCGGGTCATGGTGGAGAGGTCTGACAGAATGTGGTCCACTGGAGAAGGGAATGGCAAACCACTTCAGTATTCTTGCCTTGAGAACCCCATGAACAGGATGAAAAGGCAAAATGATAGGATACTGAAAGAGGAACTCCCCAGGTCAGTAGGTGCCCAATATGCTACTGGAGATCAGTGGAGAAATAACTCCAGAAAGAATGAAGGGATGGAGCCAAAGCAAAAACAATACCCAGCTGTGGATGTGACTGGATATAAGCAAGGTCCAATGCTGTGAAGAGAAATATTGCATAGGAACCTGGAATGTCAGGTCCATGAATCAAGGCAAATTGGAAGTGGTCAAACAAGAGATGGCAAGGGTGAATGTTGACATTCTAGGAATCAGAGAACTAAAATGGACTGGAATGGGTGAATTTAACTCAGATGACCATTATATCTACTACTGTGGGCAGGAATCCCTCAGAAGAAATGGAGTAGCCATCATGGTCAACAAAAGAGTCTGAAATGCAGTACTTGGATGCAATCTCAAAAATGACAGAATGATCTCTGTTCATCTCCAAGGCAAACCATTCAATATCACGGTAACCCAAGTCTATGCCCCAACCAGTAATGGTGAAAAAGCTGAGGTTGGAACAGTTCTATGAAGACCTACAAGATCTTTTAGAACTAACACCTTAAAAAGGTGTCCTTTTCATTATAGGCGACTGGAATGCAAAAGTAGGAAGTCAAGAAACACCTGGAATAACAGGCAAATTTGGCCTTGGAATGCGGAATGAAGCAGGGCAAAGACTAATAGAGTTTTGCCAAGAAAATGCACTACTCTTAGCAAACACTCTCTTCCAACAACACAAGAGAAGACTCTACACATGGACATCACCAGATGGTCAACACCGAAATCAGATTGATTATATTCTTTGCAGCCAAAGATGGAGAAGCTCTATACAGTCAACAAAAACAAGACCAGGAGCTGACTGTGGCTCAGATCATGAACTCGTTATTGCTAAATTCAGACTTAAATTGAAGAAAGTAGGGAAAACCGCTAGACCGTTCAGGTATGACCTAAATCAAATCCCTTATGATTATACAGTGGAAGTGAGAAATAGATTTAAGGGCCTAGATCTGATAGATAGAGTGCCTGATGAACTATGGAATGAGGTTCGTGACATTGTAGAGGAGACAGGGATCAAGACCATCCCCATGGAAAAGAAATGCAAAAAAGCAAAATGGCTGCCTGGGGAGGCCTTACAAAGAGCTGTGAAAAGAAGAGAAGCAAAAAGCAAAGGAGAAAAGGAAAGATATAAGCATGTGAATGCAGAATTCCAAAGAATACCAAGAAGAGATAAGAAAGCCTTCTTCAGCGATTAATGCAAAGAAATTGAGGAAAAGAACAGAATGGGACAGACTAGAGATCTCTTCAAGAAAATTGGAGATACCAAGGGAACATTTCATGCACAGATGGGCTCGATAAAGGACAGAAATGGTCTGGACCTAACAGAAGCAGAAGATATTAAGAAGAGGCGGCAAAAATACACAGAAGAACTGTACAAAAAAGATCTTCACGACCCAGATAATCACAATGATGTGATCACTCATCTAGAGCCAGACATCCTGGAATGTGAAGTCAAGTGGGCCTTAGAAAACATCACTACGAATAAAACTAGTGGAGGTGATGGAATTCCAGTTGAGCTGTTTCAAATCCTGAAAGATGATGCTGTGAAAGTGCTACACTCAATATGCCAGCAAATTTGGAAAACTCAGCAGTGGCCACAGGACTGGAAAAGGTCAGTTTTCATTCCAATTCCAAAGAAAGGCAATGCCAAAGAATGCTCAAACTACCGCACAATTGCATTCATCTCACATGCTAGTAAAGTAATGCTCAAAATTCTCCAAGCCAGGCTTCAGCAATACGTGAACCATGAACTTCCTGATGTTCAAGCTGGTTTTAGAAAAGGCAGAGGAACTAGAGATCAAATCGCCAACATCCGCTGGATCATGGAAAAAGCAAGAGAGTTCCAGAAAAACATCTACTTCTGCCTTATTGACTATGCCAAAGCCTTTGACTGTGTGGGTCACAATACACTGTGGAAAATTCTGAAAGAGATAGGAATACCAGACCACCTGACCTGCCTCTTGAGAAACCTGTATGCAGGTCAGGAAGCAACAGTTAGAACTGGACATGGAACAACAGACTGGTTCCAAATAGGAAAAGGAGTATGTCAAGGCTGTATATGGTCACCCTGCTTATTTAACTTCGATGCAGAGTACATCACGAGAAATACTGGACTGGAAGAAACACAAGCTGAAATGAAGATTGCTGGGAGAAATATCAATAACCTCAGATATGCAGATGACACCACCCTTATGGCAGAAAGTGAAGAGAAACTCAAAAGCCTCTTGATGAAAGTGAAAGAGGAGAGTGAAAAAGTTACCTTAAAGCTCAACATTCAGAAAATGAAGATCATGGCATCCGGTCCCATCACTTCATGGGAAATAGATGGGGAAACAGTAGAAACAGTGTCAGACTTTATTTTTGGGGGCTCCAAAATCACTGCAGATGGTGACTGCAGCCATGAAATTAAAAGACGCTTACTCCATGGAAGAAAAATTATGACCAACCTAGATAGCATATACAAAAGCAGGGACATTACTTTGCCAACAAATGTCCGTCTAGTCAAGGCTATGGTTTTTCCAGTAGTCATGTATGGATGTGAGAGTTGGACTGCGAAGAAGGCTGAGCGCCGAAGAATTGATGCTTTTGAACTGTGGTGTTGGAGAAGACTCTTGAGAGTCTCTTGGACTGCAAGGAGATCCAACCAGTCCATTCTGAAGGAAATCAGCCCTGGGATTTCTTTGGAAGGAATGATGCTAAAGCTGAAACTCCAGTACTTTGGCCACCTCATGCGAAGAGTTGACTCATTGGAAAAGACTCTGATGCTGGGAGGGATTGGGGGCAGGAGGGGAAGGGGGCAACAGAGGATGAGATGGCTGGATGGCATCACGGACTCGATGGACGTGAGTCTGAGTGAACTCTGGGAGTTGGTGATGGACCGGGAGGCCTGGCGTGCTGCGATTCATGGTGTCTCAAAATTCGGACACGACTGAGCGACTGAACTGAACTGACCTGAACTGAGCAACATTGCCTTGCGAGTGTCTAAGTTGCCTCAGTCATATCTGACTCTTTGCAACCTTACAGACTATAGCCCACCAGGCTCCTTTGTCCATGGGATTCTCCAGGCAAAAATACTGGAGTGGGTTGCCATGCCCTCCTCCAAGGAATCTTCCTAACCCACGGACTGGACCTGTGTCTTTAATGTCTCCTGCATTGGCAGGCAGGTTTTTTACCACTAGTGCCACCTATGGCCCTCCCAAGAGAAGGAACAGTTAGCCAGGTGTTTTTCTGCTTTCCTAGTCAGGCCAACATCCAGTCTCAGCAGAAAGTAGTTAATGAATGGTCATCACCCCATTTTCCCCTTTAAGCATAAAGGGGGAAAAACACCTGGCAGGCAGGGAGTGGGGAAATGATAGGGATAGAATAAGATAGGGATACAGGTAACTGTAGAAGTCCCCGTAGGAAACTGTGGATAGAGAGGGAAACCTAAGAAACTTTGGAAGCCCACTGTAAGTTATGATTGCTCAAGAAAGCTATCCAAACATTGTGGGACAAAGCAGGCTTGCTTAACTATAAAACCATAAATAAAAGCACAATATATGCCCCAGGTCATTAGGTGAAAGAAAAATGTTACCACCCTTCTACTATAGTTCAGTTCAGTTCAGTTCAGTCGCTCAGTCGTGTCCAACTCTTTGTGACCTCATGAATTGTAGCACGCCAGACCTCCCTGTCCATCACCAACTCCTAGAATTCACTCAGACTCACGTTCATCGAGTCAGTGTTGCCATCTAGCCATCTCATCCTCTGTCGTCCCCTTCTCCTCCTGCCCCCAATCCCTCCCAGCATCAGGGTCTTTTCCAATGAGTCAACTCTTCACATGAGGTGGCCAAAGTACTGGAGTTTCAGCTTTAGCATCATTCCTTCCAAAGAAATCCCAGGGCTGATCTCCTTCAGAACGGACTGGTTGGATCTCTTTGCAGTCCAAGGGACTCTCAAGAGTCTTCTCCATCACCACAGTTCAAAAGCATCAATTCTTTGGCGCTCAACCTTCTTCACAGTCCAACTCTCACATCCATACATAACCACAGGAAAAACCATAGCCTTGACTAGACAACCTTAGTCGGCAAAGTAATGTCCCTGCTTTTGAATATGCTATCTAGGTTGGTCATAACTTTTCTTCCAAGGAGTAAGCATCTTTTAATTTCATGGCTGCGGTCACCATCTGCAGTGATTTTGGAGCCCCCAAAAATAAAGTCTGACACTGTTTCCACTGTTGCCCCATCTATTTCCCATGAAGTGATGGGACCAGATGCCATGATCTTCGTTTTGAGAATGTTGAGCTTTAAGCCAACTTTTTCACTCTCCTCTTTTACTTTCATCAAGAGGCTTTTTAGTTTCTCTTCACTTTCTGCCATAAGGGTGTTGTCATCTGCATATCTTAGGTTACTGATATTTCTACTATAAGCACTATGATCATCCTAGTTTGACCTCATAGGGTTAGACAATTTCCTGCCCGACACAAAGGAGGAGCTAGTGATATAAGCCTGACATCTACCCAAAGAAGGTGGTCTTTTCCCCCTTCCTCTCTTTCCTTTGATTATAAAATTGTAGCCCACTTAATCCTCAGGGCTGAGCCCCTTCACCTGTTAGCTTGCATCTCTCACAAATGTGTTCATCTCTCAGTCGTGTCCAACTCTTTGCGACCTGATGGACTGCAGCCTGCCAGGCTCCTCTATCCACAGAATTCTCCAGGTAAGATACTGGAGTGGGTAGCCAGTTCCTTCTCCATTGGGATCTTCCTGACCAAGGGATCAAACCTGGGTCTCCTGCATTGCAGGCAGATTATTTACCATCCGAACCACTGGGGAAACCCATCTCTCACATGTGTCCTATATTAAGAAATCTAATTCTTGCCTATCACTTTGCCTCTTGCTGAATTCCTTCTGTACTGAGACACAAAGAACCTGAACCTCAGTAAGTCCAGACACTAGGTGAGTGATTCTAATCAAGACTGTGGCTTCAGGTCCCAATCACAATTTTGGCCAGGTTCAAGTCCCAATCTGAAGCGCACGTTTTCATTCTCCAGAACCTGTGAATATACTATCTTACTTGGCAAGCAGAATTTTTCAGGCCAAGGATTAAAGATCTTGAGAAGGAAAGAGTATCCTGCACTATCCATGTAAGGCCCCATTATAATCACAAGAGTCATAAGAGGAAAGCAAGAGGGTCAAGGTCAAAACAAAAAGAAGAGCATGGGGTCATGGAAGCAGAAGGAGGAGAGACAAAGGGAGAAGATGCCATGTTGCTGGCTTGGAAGATGGAGCAGAGCCACCAGCCAGGGAAGGTGAACAGCCCCTAGAAGAAGGAAAAGCCAAGAGAAGCTGAGTAAGACCCTATGGTACAAATAGTAGGACCTCCCTGGTATGAATCCTTTCTGCATCCCCCATTTCTTGTTGTAAGAAATAGGCTTCATTCAGCTTCCTTGACCTTCTCAGAGTTCCAAAGGATAGAGTCAAACGGTTGCTAATCAGGGAAGGGAGGGAATGCAGAAACAAGGGAAGAGTGGTCAAAAAACAATAGTGGTGGGTGGTCTAGTGGTTAGGAATCCACCTTCCATTGCAGGGGATACAGGTTCAGTCCCTGGGTGGGGAACTAAGATCCTGCATGCTACAGGGCAACCAAGCCTGCACACCACAACTAGAGAAGCCCAACGCTGCAATGAAAGGTCCCATAAGCTGCAACTAAACCTCAACACAGCTAAATAAATATTTTTTAACAAATCGCCAGTCTATGTTCGATACAGGATACAGGATGCTTGGGGCTGGTGCACGGGGATGATCCAGAGAGATGATATGGGGTGGGAGGTGGGAGAGAGGTTCAGGATTGGGAACTCATGTACACCCATGGCGGATTCATGTCAATGTATGGTAAAACCAATACAGTATTGTAAAGTAAAACAGAGTAAAAATAAAAATTAAATAAATAAATAATAGTTGCCAAAATACAAAAAATAATAATAATAAAATCTGTTAAATTACAAAAGAAATAATAAAAGACATTTATAAAAAAGAAACAATAGTGCAACTTTGGGGAAAGGTCTCGGTTCCTCCTCAAGTAATACTGTATACGTAACAATGTCTTTGAGTTCTTTTGCAGGAACTAAGGCCCCCATCCAGGTGGAAGATGGCAACTTCAGACTGAGCAAAACATTCCTGGGGCACTGCTCACCACCAACCAATCAGAAGAAAGTCACACACTCTGAAGCCTTCACTCTACATTTTGCCTATAAAAACTCTTCCCCTGAAAATCATCAGGGAGTTCGGGGCTTTTGAGCATGAACAAACTGTTCTCCTTGCTTGGCCTAGCAATGAACCTTTCTCTGCTCCAATCTCTGACATTTTGGCTGGTCTCACTGTGTGTCAGGCACACAAACTTGTGTTCAGTAATATAAGGAACTGTTTCTTTCTTGAAAACTTTAGAAGAAACTCAGCCTTTCTAACACCTGGATTTTAGACTTCTGACCTCCAGAACTGTAAGAAAATAAATTTGTATTGTTTTAAGCCACTATAAGCCACTAAATTCATGGTAATTTGTTACAACAGCAATAGGAATCTAATAAAGTATGCACACGGAGTTTCATTGTGCTTTCTCCTAATCTTATGATATTTTCTTTTTATTTATTTGGCTGCGCCAGGTCTTAGTTGTGGCACACAGAATCATCTGTCTTCATTGCAGCATACAAAATCTTTAGTTGCAGCAGGCAGGACCTTTTAGTTGCAGCATGCAAACAGTTGCAGCATGTGGGATCTAATTACCTCACCAAGGGTTGAATCTGCCCACCCCCCATTGGGCCCATCGAGTCTTAGTCGTCACTGGGCCAAAACGGGGGGGGGGGGGGGGGGGCGTGTCCTGAAATTTTCTTTAATAAAAAGCTTTTTTAAAAAAGAAAAACCAGTATTGAAAAAATAACACATCATATGATATATAGTTGGACAAGTCCTCTTTTGCTTTTTAGAATTATTTTTTGTTGTTCTTTCACATTTTTATCTCGCAAACACATTTTAAGTGGCTTGTCAAATTTCTATAAAAATTATGTATTATAATTTTATTGAATATAGAAATTAACTTGTGGAAAATCACATAAAAGATAGATGTAACAGGACGTCCCTGCTAATACAAGCTGATTCTTATGTATTCCACGCCATCATCGCTTCTAAGTTGCACGAGTTAAGGGAGGTCTGGAGTTCTCTAACTGCCCCACCTACAACTAAGTGGGCAAGTTCTATTCAGAGAGAAGAGAGAGAAAAATAAAATAGTACTTAGCTTCCTTTCAAGACTCATTTTCCAGTATAGCTTTACCACCATGATTTAAATATTTCAAGATCTGTTTGTCCCCTTATATTTGTTCTCAGTTGGCTCCTAATTAGCATTTCTAAGTACATATATTCTCTGAAATCACCAATACATTGTAAGTAGTCAGCTAAATGATGGACCTGAATGGACCTGAAGAACACAAGCAGAATTGATTCCGAACATTTTGAACCAAAACAAAATAAACAAACAAAACTGAGGGGGAAGAAGTGAAGGCCAGTGGAAGAAATGGCAAAATTTTTAGGTATTAATATTGATGTGCTCCCATTGCTTAGACTTGTGATGCCTGAGAATATTTTAGTTTTATAAGAAATAAGTTACTAACAAAAAATACAGCAGGACCCATCTATTATACTGTAATTACTAGGTTGCTTTGGCACAGCAAAAATACTCTGACAATTCATATATAATTCAACTAAAAATTTGAGTTTCATGTAGAAGGTGACTTTCTAATTTTGATTACTAAAATATTACTTTCATAGTCCATTCTTATCTTATAAATTGTCTAAACTGAGAATTTAAAAATAAGGATTTTAAAAGATGGTTGCTTGAATTAAAAGTATTATATAATTAAAAAATAAAATTCTGGGACTTCCCTGGCAGTCCAGTAGTTGAGACTCCTGTGTAGGGGTTACAGGCTCAATCCCTGGTCAGGGAACTAGAATTCTGCATGCCACATGGCATAGCCAAAGGCATTTTAAAAATAAAACTTAAAAAAATAAAATTCAGATTAGATTAAGTCTCCAAGTGATACCATTAATAAAGTGTTATAATTGGCCACCATCTGCTAATTTTTGTTCTACCTAGCATGTGATTAGACAACATAAAGTTTTTTCCTGGTATTGGTTAAGTGAATAACTGTGTAATGATAACTGTCTAATGAAACAAGTATGAGAAGTGCTAGGATGCCAGTGAGTGTTTCTTCCAGAGTCTTTTACAAATCCCTTAAGATGAAAAGTTAACGTGACCTCTTATGGCAGCTCCTGCCACTGTAGCTAACTGACACACCACTAGTGGAGAGATAGTGAGATGCTGTTTGTTTTAGGCTTGTTTGTTTGTGCCACACCACATGGCATGTGGGATCTTAGTTCCCCACCCAGGGTTGGAATACATGACCCCTGTATTGAAAGCATAAAGTCTTAACCACTGGAGCACCAGGAGATGCTATTTGGAACTCTTTCATCACAGCTGCCACAAGCCCAACAGTGGTTTCTGGAGGCCTCCAGCAGGCAAGGTTAGGCAAGTTTAAGGATTCCAGAGTTAAAATCTCTGACTTATCTTCTCTTTTCATGGAGAAGAATTTGCAGTTACTGGTGCATCTACTTGTTGGGAGGATAAGAGAATGGATAAGCTTGACTTGTGCACTGGAATAAAGAGGTCCAGAGGATAAGAAAACAGGTCCAGCAAAACAGTTCAAAACCTTGCAGCCATCTCTGCATTAGCCCCTCCTCTCTTATGTGAAGAGAGTTAGGGTACATTATTAGAGTAGGGCAGGGGAGACTCACTGCTGTGGACAGAGGGCAAAGAGGAACTAGAGTTCGAGCCTTCTGTGAAGCAACTGCAGAGGAGCTAAGAATCAGGTCCAGGAGTGAAAGTTCAGCCTCACAGGACAAGCAAAACATGCCTTGAGTATTTGTCTGTTTTGTTCTTTACTGAAATCATCCTCAGACAAGAAAAACATTAAATCACAAATCTGAAGCCTTGGATCTAGTCCCAGTTCTGTCAATCAACAAAACCAGCTGATATGGTGGTTCATGCGAAATGCCAGGCTAGATGAAGCACAAGCTGGAATCAAGATTGCCAGGGGAAATATCAATAACCTTAGACATGTAGATAACACCAACCTTATGATGGAAAGCAAAGAACTAAAGAGCCTCTGGATGAAAGAGAAAGAGGAGAGTGAAAAAGTTGGCTTAAAACTCAACATTCAGAAAACTAAGATCATGGCATCTGGTCCCACCACTTCATGGCAAATAGATGGGGAAGCAATGGAAACAATGACAGACTTTATTTTGGGGGGGTTCCAAAATCACTGCAGATAGTGACTGAAACCATGAAATTAAAAGACACTTGCTCCTTCGAAGAAAAGTTATGACCAACCTAGACAACATATTAAAAAGCAGAGACATTACTTTGCCGACAAAGGTCCATCTAGTCAAAGCTATGCTTTTTCCAGTAGTCATGTATGGATGTGAGATTTGGACTATAAAGAAAGCTGAGAGCTGAAGAACTGATGCTTTTGAAGTGTGGTGTTGGAGAAGACTCTTGAGAGTCCCTTGGACTGCAAGGAGATCCAACCAGTCAATCCTAAAGAAAATCAGTACTGATTATTCATTGGAAGGACTGATGTTGAAGCTGAAACTCCAATACTTTGGCCACCTGTTGTGAAGAACCAACTCATTTGAAAAGACCCTGATGCTGGGAAAGATTGAAGGTGGAAAGATTGAAGGTGGGAAGAGAAGGGGACAACAGACGATAAGAAGTTTGGATGGCATCACTGACTTGATGGACATGAGTTTGAGTAAACTCTGGGTGTTGATGATGGACAGGGAGGCCTGGCGGCCTGCAGTCCATGGGGTCACAAAGAGTCAGACATGACTGAGTGACTGAACTGAACTGAACTGAACTGAATGTGACCCCAAGCAAGTTCATAGGAAACAAGTTAGTCAACAGAACAAGTTGGTTAAAATATCTGTTTATTCTAGAAATCATATATCTGACTGCTGGTTTTTCAAGAATTGATAACTGTGAAGACTTACAGTATTTTTTAAACAATATTTTTAACCTTTGTATGCTTTTGCTATTTTTCAACATTCAGTGAATTTTCAGTTACATAAACAGACTATTATAAACCCCATGTTATTTTTTAAACTTTTTATTTTATGTTAGAGTATAGCCAATTAATAATGTTGCAATAGTTTCAGGTGGACAGCAAAGGGACTCAATCGTACACATGTATGTATCCATTCTCCCCTAAACTTCTCTCCCATCCAGGCTGCCACATAACATTGAACAGAATTCCCTGAGCTATACAGTAGGTCCTTGTTAGTTTTTAAATATAGCAGTGTATATATGTTTTCCATCCCAGATTCCCTAAATATCCCTTCCCCTCATTCTCCACCCTATCCCACCCCTGGCGACCATAATTTTGTTCTAAGTCTGTGAGTCTGTTTCTGTTTTGTAAACAAGTTCATTTGTATCATTTCTTTTTAGATTCCACATATAAAGGATGTCATAGGATATATCTCCTTCTCTGTCTGACTTACTTCCGTCATCGTGACGATCTCTGTGTCCAATGTTGCTGAAAGTGATAAATCCCAGATAATTTAATTATTTAAGTATGAATATAATTGAGGCATAAGCTTTAGGCATTAGTTAGCAATTGTTAATGAAGCACCTTGAAAGAATAGGTGACTATTCACCAGTTGCTTTGAGAAAACTAGCCTCAAACTAGTCATTAAAATTTGTTCTTCAGGGAATTCCTTGGCTGTTCTATGGTATTCATCTATGCAAAGTGCGCAGAGCAGTGTCTGACATATAGTAAGCATTATACATGTATTAGGTCTTATTACATTTATTGAGTGCTTACACGTGCAATGTAATACATTATACTTTACACATATTATCATATTTGATCTCTGCAATAACTATGACACAGATGCTACTATTTCTATCCTAATTTTACAGATAAGGAAACTAAGACTCATCAAGGTTAGTAATGCCCCCAAAGTCTCTCACAGCTCATATATGGTCAGACCTGTTGGGTTCTAAAGCACATGTTCTTAAGCATATGTTCGTCATTAGTATATATAAAAATCACCTGGGATACTTGGACTAGGGAGATTTGGGGGCTAATTCCTGGCCTATGAAATCAGAATCTTCACAGGATGAAGCCTGGAGGTCTGCCTTTTTAGTAAACACTCTAGGTTATTTTCCAGCAAATTTGGAAAACTCAGCAGTGGCCACTGGACTGGAAAAGGTAAGTTTTCACTCCAACCGCAAAGAAAGGCAAAGCCAAAGAATGTTCAAACTACCACACAATTGCACTCATCTCACACGCTAGTAAAGTAATGCTCAAAATTCTCCAAGCCAGGCTTCAACAGTACCTGAACTGAGCACTTCCTGAACTGAGATGTTCAAGCTGGATTTAGAAAAGGCAGAGGAATCAGAGAGAGATCAAATTGCCAACATCTGTTGGGTCATAGAAAAAGCAAGAGAATTCCAGAAAAACGTCTACTTCTGCTTTATTGATTACACCAAAGCCTTTGACTGTGTGGATAACAATAAACTGTGGAAAATTCTTAAAGAGATGGGAATACCAGACCACCTAACCTGCCTCCTGAGAAATCTGTATGCAGGTCAAGAAGCAACAGTCAGAACCGGACATGGAACAACAGACTGGTTCCAACTTGGGAAAGGAGTACAACAAGGGTGTATATTGTCACCCTGCTTATTTAAGTTATATGCAGAGTACATCATGTGATATGCCAGGCTGGATGAATCACAAACTGGAATCAAGATTTCCAGGAGAAATATCAATAAGCTCAGATATGCAGATGATACTACCCTTATGGCAGAAAGCAAAGAGGAACTAAAGAACCTCTTGATGAATGTGTAAGAGGAGAGTGAAAAAGCTGGCTTAAAACTCAACATTCAAAAAACTCATATCATATCATCAGGTCCCATCACTTCATGGCAAATACATGGGGAAACAGTGGAAACAGTGTCAGACTTTATTTTTCTGGGCTCCAAAATCCCTGCAGATGGTGTACTGCAGCCATTAAATTAATAATTAAAGACATTTGCTCCTTGGAAGAAAAGCCATGACCAATCTAGACAGCATATTAAAAAGCAGAGACTACTTTGCTGACAAAGGCCCGTATAGTCAAAGCTATGGTTTTTCCAGTGGTCATGTATGGATGTGAGAGTTGGACCATAAAGAAAGCTGAGCACTAAAGAACTGATACTTTTGAACTGTGGTGTTGGAGAAGACTCTTGAGAGTCCCTTGTATTGCAAGGAGATCAAAGCAGTCAATCCTGAAGGAAATCAGTCCTGAATATTCATTGGAAGGACTGATGCTGAAGCTCCAGTAATTTGGCCACCTGATGCGAAGAACTGACTCTGAAAAGACCCTGATGCTGGGAAGGATTGAAGGCACAAAGAGAAGGAGATGACAGAGGATGAGATAGTTGGATGGCATCACTGACTCGATAGACATGAGTTTGAGCAAACTCTGAGAGTTGGTGATGGACCTTCTCTAAGCCTGGCATGCTGCAGTCCATTGGGTCACAAAGAGTTGGACATGACTGAACGACTGAACTGAACCAGGTTATTTTTATTAACTGATATATTCACCACATTTAAGAAACTCCTTCATATATACTTAATGAATACACAGAAAACAAATGAGAATAAAACAAAAAGTTGACAGTGGATTGATTTCTTAGGAGGTGGGAGAGAGAGGAGATTATAAAAAACTTTCATTTTCTAACCTAGGTAGCATATCAAAAAGCAGAGACATAACTTTGCCAGCAAAGGTCTGTATAGTCAAAGCTATGATTTTTCCAGTAGTGATGTATGGATGTGAGAATTGGATCATAAAGAAAGCTGAGCATTGAATAATTGATGCTTTTTAACTGTGGTACTGGAGAAGCCTCTTGAGAGTCCATTGGACTGCAAGGAGATCAAACCAGTCAATCTTAAAGGAAATCAACCCTGAATATTCACTGGAAGGACTGATGCTAAATCTAAAGCTTTAATACATTGGCCACCTGCTGCAAAGAGCCAACTCACTGGAAAAGACCCTGATGCTGGGAAAGATTGAAGGCAAAAAGAGAAGAGGGTGGCAGAGGATGAGATGGTTAGATAACATCATTGACTCAATACACATGAGTTTGAGCAAACTCCAGTAGACAGTGAAGGGCAGGGAAGCTTGGCAGTACTGCAGTTCATGTGGTCACAAAGCGTTAGATACTGAACAACAATAACAACAATTAGATCTTCAATGAGCAGATTATTTTCAAAATATTTTAAATGAATAAAACATAAAAATTATTTCATTTCCTACCAAACACATCTAAGCATTGAGAACATATTTAGCACTGATAACATATTTAAGATATTCTTACAGTTTCCCCCTATTCAGAGTAGGAAATAAAATTATAGTTCTTTTTATGTTAGAGTCATAGTACATATGTGGAATTTTGCATCTTCTATTTTCATGTATAGTTTGAGCATTTTCTCATGTAATTAGCCTTCTATGAGTTTTAAAATTTTATTTTTAATTGGAGTATAAATGCTTTACAATGTTGTGTTAGTTTCTGCTGTACAACAAAGTGAGTCAGCTATATGTATACATATATCTGCTCCCTCTTGAACCTCTTTCCCATCCACCCCTACATCCCACCCATCTAAGTCATCACAGAGCACCAAGCTGAGCTACCTGTGCTATATAGCAGCTTCACACTAGCTGTTTATTTTGCACATGGTAGTGTATATGTGTCAATGCTATTCTCTCAGTTCATCCCACCCATGTCCACAGGTCCATTCTCTGTGTCTGTGCCTCCATTCCTGCCCTGGAATTAGGTTCATCAGTACCATTTTCCTAGATTCCATATATGTGTATATATATATATGTATTAATATACAATATTTGTTTTTCTCTTTCTGACTTACTTCACTCTGTAAAACAGACTCCAGGTTCATCCACATCACTATAAATGACACAATTTTTTAATATATATATATGAACCACTTCTTCATCCATTCATCTGTTGATGGACATCTAGGTTGCTTCCATGTCCTGGTTATTTCAATGAACACTGGGGTACATGTGTCTTTTTGAATTATCATTTTCTCAGGGTATAAGGATGACACAAACATTGAGAGACATACCATACTCTTAGATTGGAAGATTCAATGGTATGAAAAATGAATTTACTACCCAAAGCAATCTGCAGATTCAATGCAATCCTTATGAAATTACCAATGGCATTTTTCACAGAACTAGAACAAAAAAAGTTTACAATTTGAATGGAAACACAAAAGATCCCAAATAGCCAATGCAATCTTAAGAAAGAAAAATGGAGCTAGGGGATAAATCTTCCTGACTTCCGACTATACTACAAAGCTACATTAATCATGACAGTATGGTACTGACACAAAAACAGAAATATAGATCAATATAACAGGATAGAAAGCCCAAAGATAAACCCATGCACCTATGGGCATCTTATCTTTGAAAAAGGAGGCAAGAATATACAATGGAAAAAAGACATCATCTTCAATAAATGGTGCTGGAAAAACTGGACAGCTCCATGTAAAAGAATGAAATTAAAACAACTCCTAACACCATACACAAAAATACACTCAAAATGGATTAAATACCATTTTTTTATTATTACTGGATTAAGACTAGACACTATAAAACTCTTAGAGGAGAACATTCTTTCACTTGAATTGCAGCAGTATCCTCTTTGACCAACCTCCTAGAGTAATGGAAATAAAAACAAAAATAAACAAATGGGACCTAATTAAACTTAAAAGCTTTTGCACAGTGAAGGAAACTATAAACAAGATGAAAAGACAACCCTCAGAATGGGAGAGAATAATAAAAAATGGAGCAACTGACAAAGGATTAATCTCCAAAATACACAAGCAGCTCATGTAGCTCAATATCAGAAAAGCAAACAATCCAATCAACAAATGGGTGGAAGACCTAAACAGACATTTCTCCAAAGAAGACATACAGATGGCCAATAAACACATGAAAAGATGCTCAACTTTGTTCATTATTAGAGAATGCAAACCAAAGTACAATGAGGTAACACTTCACACCAGTCAAAATGCCCATCATCCAAAAATCTACAAACAAGAAATGCTGATGAGGATGTGGAGAAAAGGGACTTTTCTCGCATTGTTGATGGGAATATAAATTGATACAGCCACTATGGAAAACAGTATGGAGATTCCTGAAAAAACAAGGAATAAATCTGCCATATGACCCAGCATTCCCACTACTGGGCATATAACCTGGAAAATCATAATTCAAAAAGACACATGTACCTCCAATATTCATTGCAGCACTATTTACAATAGTTAAAACATGGAAGCAACCTAAGTGTCTATCAATAGATGAATAGATAAAGAAGTTGTGGTACACATATACAATGGAATATTCAGTTCAGTTCAGTCGCTCAGTCGTGTCCGACTCTTTGCGACCCCATGAATCGCAGCACGCCAGGCCTCCCTGTCCATCACCAACTCCCGGAGTTCACTCAGACTCACGTCCATCGAGTCCGTGATGCCATCCAGACATCTCATCCTCGGTCGTCCCCTTCCCCTCCTGCTCCCAATCCCTCCCAGCATCACAGTCTTTTCCAATGAGTCAACTCTTCGCATGAGGTGGCCAAAGTACTGGAGTTTCAGCTTTAGCATCATTCCCTCCAAAGAAATCCCAGGGCTGATCTCCTTCAGAATGGACTGGTTGGATCTCCTTGCAGTCCAAGGGACTCTCAAGAGTCTTCTCCAACACCACAGTTCAAACGCATCAATTCTTCGGCACTCAGCTTTCTTCACAGTCCAACTCTCACATCAATACATGACCACTGGAAAAACCATAGCCTTGACTAGAGGGACATTTGTTGGCAAAGTAATGTCTCTGCTTTTCAATATGCTATCTAGGTTGGTCACTCAGCCATAAAAAGGAACCGATCTGTGTCATTTGAACTGAGGTTGATGAACCTAGAGTCTATTTTACAGAGTGAAGTAAGTCAGAAAGAGAAAAACAAATATTGCATATTATCACATATATATATGAAATCTGGAAAAATGATACTGATGAACCTATTTCCAGGGCAAGAATAGAGGCACAGACATAGAGAATGGACTTGTGAATACAGCAAGGGAAGGATGAAGGGGACAAACTGAGTAACATTGACATATGCTGCTGCTGCTGCTAAGTCACTTCAATCGTGTCTGACTCTGTGCGACCCTATAGATGGCAGCCCACCAGGCTCCACTGTCCCTGGGATTCTCCAGGCAAGAACACTGGAGTGGGTTGCCATTTCCTTTTCCAACATATATGCTACCATATGTAAAATAGCTACCTGGAAGCAGCTGAATAACACAGGGAACTCAGCTCGGTGCTCTGTGATGACCTAGGGGAGTGAGGTGGGCAGGTGGGAGGTGTATACGTATACTTACAGCTGATTCATGTTGTTGTAAAACATAAACCAATATAACATTGTAAAGTAATTATTCTTCAATTGAAAAAAATAAAAATAAATAAATTGAGATGGGAAAGTCTTGGGGAGATGAAAGACAAACATAAATGGACCAGTAAAAGTTATAGTAATGGCTGTTAGAGAAGAAAGAAGATTAGAAGTTACGTTTTCCATATTGTCAAGGTGAAAAGACCATGAATGGTAGTTGATTTTACTGGGGCCACTGCAATGCAGGGAGCACTCAGACTCATCGAGTCAGTGATGCCATCCAGCCATCTCATCCTCTGTTGTCCCCTTCCCAAAGATTAAAGGTAGTTTCTTAGGTTGATTTTGCCTGGAAGAACAGCCAAACTCTAGGTGAGGTGATTTTGTAACTAAACAGAACCCTATCAGACCTTCCCAGAAGAGACCTCTCCCCCATATCCTCTGCTTTAGCTCCTCTCTGAGGTACATAGATAATAATGTCTGATGCATATTTCCTGAGTTGTTTAACAGATGCTAAACCGTCACCACGTAGAAGTTAACTATTTGATGACTATGAGACTGTAGCCTCCAGACCAACTGGCAGCTATGGATTGATAATATTAACCCCTCACCACCCCATTACCATCAACCAATGAGAGAACTGTGCATAAGCTGATCACGTACCCTGGGATTCCCCTCCCTTTGTCTTTAAAAATGTTTTGCTGAAACTCATCCAGGAGTTTGGGCTTTTTGAGCACTAGCTTGGTGCCCTGAAATACTGAGTTGGCCAAAAAGTTCTTTTGGAAAGCCCAAATGAAATATTTAGCCAACCCAATAAATGCTGTTCTTTCTTTCATCACAACCTGGTGTTAAGTAGGTTGCCTTTACTGTATGCAAGTGAGCACACCCAAGTTTGGTTCAGTAACTATTTTACAGTTAGAGTTGTTTTTCTAATCTGAGAATCTCTGCCAGTCAGCTAAACAAAAAATGTTTATCTCTGTGTCTAGAGACAGTTTCAACAGAGGACTATTAGTTCAGCTTATCATTTATGAGACCAAGAATGTGAATTTTGAGTGTCTATGTCTGGCCTTATCACAGGTAAATGAGACAGTAACTTGTGAGTCTTCAGGGAGTCATGAAAAAAAGAATGCACACTGCTGGTCCAGTGGTTAAGAATCCCCCTGCCAATGCAGGGGACATGCCTTCTGTTACAGGGAAGAACAAAATCTGACTCCATGTTGGATCTGTTTCTTTTACTTTAACCTTTACTTGCCATTGCTTTTGTTCACTAAAAGGGATACTGTCCATACAGAATGTCCTGCCTCAGAGAACCCTTTGCCTCTGTCTGAATGTTAAACTAAAGTGCCTTTGTTCAGGAACCTATCCACCTGTGGATGGCTACAGGAAGAAATTAACACATTCTCTCCCTGAGGCTGGTCATTGCAGGAGATATTTGCAAGACATATGATCTTTTGGGGCTTCACCGATGGCTCAGCTGGTAAAGAATCTGCCTGCCAATGCAGGAGATGCAAAAGACCTGGGTTTGATCCCTGGGACAGGAAGATTCCCTGGAGAAGAAAATGGCAACCCAATCCAATATTCTTGCCTGGAAAATTCTATGGACAGAGGAGCATCTCCTCCCCGTCTCTGTTCTGTAAAAGAATCTGGCATCCAGACCCCAGTAAGGTGGGTTTTTTCTGAGACACTAGTTGGCCATTCTCTTGGACTGCTGGCTTTCCAGATAAAGTTGTATTCCTTGCCTCAACACCTCATTTTTTATTCACTGGCCTGTTGTGCAGCAAGCAGAGCAAACTTGAAATTGGTAACAAATCTGATGAGCCAACCAGGAGACTTGCTGCTTGTGGCTAGTCAGCCCCAGTCAGGGAATATTAGGACAAGGCTCTAGTAGGTACCGGGACCATTTGTCCTGTGGCTCTCCCCTTCAAAATTCCCTAAAGCAGCACTGTCTGCCCCAGCACTTGGCAATTGAAGCAAAGAACCGACAAACTTCGGCAAGTCAATGGACTTGATTTTGTAGGGTATGTCTACCCATTTCAGCAACCAATTTGTTGTTGTTATGTCTTGGTTTGTGAATCAATGGACCCAATTTTGTAGCATAAGTCACTCCAGCTCATGTGAAGAGTTGACTCATTGGAAAAGACCCTGACGCTGAGAGGGATTAGGGGCAGGAGGAGAAGGGGACGACAGAGGATGACATGGCTAGATGGCATCACCAACTCGATGGACATGAGTTTGCGTAAACTCCAGGAGTTGGTGATGGACAGGGAGGCCTGGTGTGCTGCGATTCATGGGGTCACAAAGAGTTAGACACGACTGAGCGACTGAACTGAACTGAAGTCACTCCAGTGGATACTGGGAACATATTCATCCCTCAGTTTAGACTTTTTCTTTACGGGACAAGCCAGTTTAGTTGTAGTACCCTGTTGGAGGGGCTTTCCTTGTGGCTCAGCTGGTAAAGAATCCATATGCAATGCAGGAGACCTGGGTTCAATCCCTGGGTTAAGAAGATTCCCTGGAGAAAGGAAAGGCTACCCACTCCAGTATTCTGGCCTGGAGAATTCCAAGGACTGTATAGCCCAAGGGGCCACAAAGAGTTGGACACAACAGACTGAGCGACTTTCACTCATATACTCACTCACCCTGTTGGAGAGTGGAATTGTTGTTGGACTCTACCTGAGTTGAAACCAGTTCACTGGGAACTAATTCATTGTTTTTTATAGGGTAAGCCTACAAAACTGATTTGGGAACTAGTTCATTGGTTTTTGTCTTGGTTTTGTTTGCATCAGTGCTGAAATTTGTACCTTTGGTATTGGAATTTCTTTGTGTCTTTTGTATTTTGGTGTTACCAAACTTATAAAAATGGGAAATATTTAATCTTTCCTGAAGGAAAGCTCTTTGGGCATATGTTAGATATGTTAAGATCAGAAGAACAATGGCCCTTGAATGGCCTTACTCAGTTATTATACAATCTTGCAGTTAGAAGTGTTTTGCAAAAGAACAGGAAAAGGAAACGAGATCTCATACATAGAAACATTTATGCTATTACATCTGGAGGAAAAGAAGTCAGAGGGCACCCACTTTGGACCAGAAGCCACTTCCATGGCAGGACAATTTCTCTGTGCTGATTTCCTGCATGAGGCCAGGTGTCTCCCCTAGACTTGAGGTGTCTGATTCTAATTTCACCACAGGAGCCCCAGGTCACTTTGACAGTGGGGAATAAGATGACTGACTCTCTGACACCACTCTCCTTTGTAAATTAAATGCTCAAGTAACGTTTTTGCCAAAAGAGTTTGACATCAATGTCCCACTAGGGCATTTTTGACCTTGTCTGATTTGGAGAAATGTTGCTCCAATTTGGGGGAACTTCAGTTCCATTTGGGGAGCTTTGCTTCCAATTTAGGGAGTTATCCTCTGAAGGGAAACCCCATTTATTTGGCACTTTGGACAAAGGTCACAGGACTAATGTGACTAGGAAGTCATGTTTGAGGCCTTTTTGCCATTTGACTTTGAGTGTGACTTTCTGATGATGGGGTTTTAGTTTGATCTGGTTACTTTGGTAATGTACAGATGTCTGGTACTAACTGCTCAAGCTAAAATGGGAAATGCTTCCTCCAAGATTCCACCCTGACCTGGGAGCCCCTTGGAAAATTTTAAATGACTGATTGCCTCAAAAGTATTTGAAGGGTTTGGTTGGGTCTAATAAAAATTTATCTATATATATATAAAAAAAGTATTTGTAAATAGTTTACCAAAATGGGCTAAATGAAGAAAAATAAAATTTTCCAACATAGGTAAATATGACTGAGGTAGCCACTCAATTATTTTAAAAAAAGAAAAGAAAAACAAAACTGTCCTTGTTTTACAGTGGTAGTCTTTACAGGACCAGAAGTATGGTTCCAAAATAATCGTAAACCCACCAATCCTTTTACCACTCCCAAAACCTTCCATGTTTATCTTAAAAGGCTTGTAAGTATTAAACAAAGGGGAAACAAAGTCATCCTAGGAGAAACTTGCCCATATTTTTGAGATGCAAATGTCCCATCTGGTCTTCTCAGGAACTCTAATTTCTCTCTTTTTAAAATGCAAATTTTATTTTATTTTTTATTTTTTTCAAGGGATCTAATTTTTATTTTATTTTTTAATTAATTAATTTGTTTTACTTTACAATACTGTATTGGTTTTGCCATACATTGACTTGAATCCTCCATGAGTGTACATGTGTTCCCCATCCTGAACCCCCTTCCCTCCTCCCTCCCCATCCCTTCCCTCTGGGTCATCCCAGTGCACCAGCCCTGAGCACCCTGTATCATGCATCAAACCTGCACTGGCAATTCGTTTCACATATTGTATTTTACATGTTTCAATGCCATTCTCCCATATCATCCCACCCTCGCCCTCTCCCACAGAGTCCAAAAGTCTGTTCTAAACATCTGTGTCTTTTTGCTGCCTCGCATACAGGATTATCGTTACCTTCTTTCTAAATTCCATATATATGCCTTAGAATACTGTATTGGTGTTTTTCTTTCTGGCTTACTTCACTCTGTACAGTAGGCTCCAGTTTCATCCACCTCATTAGAACTGATTCAAATGTATTCTTTTTAATGGCTGAGTAATATTCCATTGTGTATATGTACCACAGCTTTCTTATCCATTCATCTCCTGATGGACATCTAGGTTGCTTCCATGTCCTGGCTATTATAAACAGTGCTGTGATGAACATTGGGGTACACGTGTCTCTTTCGATTCTGGTTTCCTCAGTGTGTATGCCCAGCAGTGGGATTGCTGGGTCATGTGGCAGTTCTATTTCCAGTTTTTTAAGGAATCTTCCCCTGCCCTTGCTAGAGGGAGACCAAATTCCTAACACCCATTGATGTGGAGCTCCTAAAGCATGGAATGCTGAGATCAAACCCTAAACTTTGAAGTGGGACCACTGACTCCAAGACCCTAAACTACCAGAGAACTAACCCTAGGGAGTATCAAATAGTGAGAACTCACACAAAGGAAACCACTTGAATACAAGACTTGGCATCACCCAACCACCCTGTGCAGGATGCCTCATCTAAACAACAAACAAAACAAAAATATAAATCCAGTCATCATCAGACAGGATTACCACCTCACTCAGCCTTGCCCATCTGAGGAAAAACAAACAAACAAGCAAACAAAAACTCAGCACAAATCTTACCCTATATGAAGCTTACACAAACCACTGAACCAACCTTAGGAGGGGAGAAACCAAAAGGAAGAACAAATTCAACCTTGAAGCCTGGGAAAATGAGACCTCAAATACAATAAGTTAAAATAATGAAAAGGCAGAGAATTACTACACAAACGAAGGAACAAACTAGAAATACAGAAGTCCAAATTAATGAAGAGGAAATAGGCAAACTACCCGAAAAAGAATGCAGAATCATGATAGTAAAGATAATTTAAAAACCTTGAAAGTAAAATAAAGAAAAAGCAAGACTCAATTGACAAAGACCTAGAAGAATTAAAGAATAAACATACAGAGACAAACAATACAATTACTGAAAGGAATCAATCTATAAGGAATCAATAGCAGAATATCTGAAGCAGAAGAATGAACCAGTGAGCTGGAAGATGATAGAATGGCAGAAATAAGTTCTGAAGAGCAGACTAAAGTAAAAAGAATGAGAAGAATTGATAGTCTCAGAGACCTCTGAGACAATATCAAATGCACCAACATTTGAATTATAGGGGTTCCAGAAGAAGAAGAGAAAAAGAAAGAGTATGAGAAAATTTTTGAAGAGATTATAGTTGAAAATCTTCCCAATATGGAAAAGGAAATAGTCAATCAAGTCCAAGAGGTGCAAAGAGTCCCATATAGGACAAACTCAAGGAGAAACATGCCAAGACACATACTAATCAAACTAACAAAGACTAAACACAAAGAAAGAATATTAAAAGCAGCAAGGGAAAAGCAACAAGTACATGCAAGGGAAACCCCATACATGTAACAGTTGATCTCTCAGAAGAAACTCTGCAGGCCAGAAGGGAATGACAGGATACATTTAAAGTACTGAAAGAGAAAAATCTACAACCAAGATTACTGTACCCAGCAAGGATCTCATTCAAAACTGATGGAGAAATAAAAAGCTTTTCAGACAAGCAAAAGTTAAGAGAATTCAGTACCACAAAACCAGCTTTATAACAAATGTTAAAGGGACTTATATAGTCAAGAAATACAAGAGAAGAAACGATCTACAAAAATCAACCCCAAACAATTAAGAAAATGGCAATAGGAACATATATATCAATAATTACTTTAAATGTAAATGGATTAAATGCTCCAATGCACCAAAAGTCACAGACTGGCTGAATGGATACAAAAACGAGATCCATATATGTGCTGTCTGCAAGAAACCCACTTCAGACCTCAAGACACATATAGACTGAAAGTGAGAGAATGGAAAAATATATTCCATGCAAATGGCAAGCCAAAGAAAGCTGGAGTAGCAATCCTCATATCAGATAAAGTAGACCTTAAAATAAAGAATATTACAAGAGATAAAAAAGGACACTACATAATGATCAAGGAATCAATCCAAGAGGAAGACATAGCAATTATAAATATCTATGCACACAACATAGGAGCACCTCAATATATAAGACAAACACTAATAGACATAAAAGGAGAAATTGACAGTAACACAATAATAGTAGGAGACTTTAACACTCCACTCACACCAATGGATAGATCATCAAAGCAGAAAATTAATAAGGAAACACAAGTCTTTATACAGTAGATGAGATGGATCCCATTGATATCCTCAGGACATTCCATTCAAATGCAGAAGCATACAGCTTCTTCTCAAGTGCGCATGGAACATTCTCCAGGATAGACCACATCTTGGATCACAAATCAAACCTCAGTAAATTTAAGAAAATTGAAATCATATCAAGCATTTTCTCTGACCACAATGCTATGAGACTAGATATCGATTACAAGAAAAAAACTGTAAAAAACACAAACACATGGAGATTAAACAACACATGTCTAAATAACCAACAGGTTACTAAGAAATCAAAAGAGAAATTAAAAAATTTCTAAAAACAAATGACAATGAAAACATGACAACCCAAAACCTATGGGATGCAGCAAAAGCAGTTCTAAGAGGGAAGTTTATAACAATACAATCCTACCTCAAGAAACAAGAAAAACATTGAATACACAACCTAACTTTACACCTAAAACAACTGGAAAAAGAAGAAGAACAACAAAAAAACCCCAAAATTAGTACAAGGAAAGAAATCATAAAGATAAGAAATAAGTGAAAAAGAAATGAAAGAAACCATAGTAAAGATTAATAAAACTAAAAGCTGGTTCTTTGAGAAGATAAAATTGACAAACATTTAGCCAGACTCATCATGAAAAAAAGAGAGAAGAATCAAATCAACAAAATTAGAAATGAAAAAGGAGAGGTTACAATAGACAATGCAGAAATACAAATGATTATGAGAGACTATTATGAACAACTATATGGCAATAAAATGGATAACCTGGAAGAAATGGACAGATTCTTAGAAAAGTTCATTCTTCCCAGACTGAACCAGGAAGAAATAGAAATTATGAACAACCCAATTACAAGCACTGAAATTGAAGCTGTGATCAAAAATCTTCCAAAAAACAAAAGCCCAGGGCCAGATACTTCACAGGAGAATTCTATCAAACATTTAGAGAAGAGTTAATGCCTATCCTTCTAAAAGTCTTTCAAAAATTACAGAGAAAGGAACACTTCCAAACTCATTCTAGGAGGCCACCACCACCCTGATAACAAAACCAAAGACAACACCAAAAAAGAGAACTACTGGCCAATATCACTGATGAACGTAGATGCAAAAATCCTCAGCAAAATTTTAGCAAACAGAATTCAGCAGCACATCAAAAAGCTCACACACCATGATCAAGGTGGGTTTATTCCAGGGATGCAAGCATTCTTCAATATATGCAAATCAATCAATGTGATACACTCTATTAACAAACTGAAAGATAAAAACCATATGATAAATTCAATAGATGCAGAAAAAAGCCTTTGACAAAATTCAGCACCCACTTATGATTAAAACTCTTCAAAAAATGGGCATAGAAGGAATCTATGTCAACATAGTAAAGGCCATATATGATAAGCCTACAGCAAACATTATTGTCAATGGTGAAAAACTGAACGCATTCTCCCTAAGATCAGGAACAAGACAAGGGTGTTCACTCTCACCACTATTATTCAAGGAAGTTTTGGAAGTCCTAGCTACAGCAATCAGAGAAGAAAAAGAAATAGAAGGAATCCAGATCAGAAAAGAAGTAAAGCTCTCACTGTTTGCATATGACATGATATTGTACATAGAAAACCGTAAAGATACTATCAGAAAATTACTAGAGCTAATCAGTGAATTTAGCAAACATGCAGAATACAAAATCAGTACACATAAATCACTTGCACCTCTATATACTACAATGAAAAACCAGAAAGAGAAATTAAGGAATCAGTCCCATTCACCATTGTAACAAAAATAATTAAATATCTAGGAATAAACTTACATAAGGAGACAAAAGAACTGTACACAGAAAGTTGTAAGACACTAATTAAAGAAATCAAAGACAACATAAACAGATCGAGAGATATTCCATGTTCCTGGGGAGGAAGAATCAATATTGTGAATATGACTACACTACCAAATGCAATCTACAGATTCAATGTGAACCCTATCAAATTAGCAATGGCATTTTTCACAGAACTAGAACAAAAATTTCACAATTCATATGAAAACACAAAAGTCCCCAAATAGCCAAAGCAGTCTTGAGAAAGAAGAATGGAGCTGGAGGAATCAACCTTCCTGACTTCAGATTATAATACAAAGCTACAGTCATCAAGACAGTATGGTACTGGCCCAAAAACAGAAATATAGACCAATCAAACAAGATAGAAAGCCCAGAAATAAACCCATACACCTATGGGTACCTTATTTTTGAGAAAGGAGGCAAGAATATACAATGGGGCAAAGACAGTCTCTTCAATAACTGGTGCTGGGAAAACTGGACAGCTAGGTTAAATGAAATTTGAACACTTCCTAATACCATACATAAAGATAAACTCAAAATGGATTAAAGACAGAAACTATAAACCTCTTAGAAGAAAACATAGGCAGAACTCTCAATGACATAAATCAAAGCAAGATCCTCTATGACCCACCTCCTACAGCAACAGAAATAAAAACAAAAGTAAACAAGTGGGACCTGATTAAACTTAAAAGCTTTTGCACAGCTAAGGAAACTATAAGCAAGGTGAAAAGACAACCCTCAGAATGGGAGAAAATAATAGCAAATGAAACAACTGACAAAGGATTAATTTCCAAAATATGCAGGCAGCTCATACAACTCAATACCAGGAAAACAAACAAGCCAATCAAAAAGTGGGAAAAAGACCTAAACAGACATTTCTCCAAAGAAGACATACAGATGGCTAACAAACATATGAAAAGATGCTCAACATCGCTCATTATTAGAGAAATGCAAATCAAAACTATAATGAGATATCACCTCACGCTGGTCAGAATGGCCATCATCAAAAGTCTACAAACAATAAATGCTGGAGAGGGTGTGGAGAAAGGGGGACACTCTTGCACTGTTGGTGGGAACGTAAATTGATACAGCCACTATAGAAGATGGTATGGAGATGACTTTAAAAGCTAGGAATAAATCCACCATATGACCCAGCAATATACCCCAGTATGTCCCACTCCTAGGCATATACCCTGAAGAAACCAAAATTGGAAAAGACATATGTACCCCATGGTTCATTGCAGCACTATTTGCAATAGCTGGAACATAGAAGCAACCTAAAGGCCCATCGACAGATGAATGGATAAACAAGTTGTGGTACATATGCACAATGGAATATTACTCAGTCATAAAAAGGAATGCATCTGAGTCAGTTCTAATAAGGTGGATGAACCTAGAACCTATAATAAAGACTAAAGTAAGTCAGAAAGAGAAAAATAGATATCGTATTCTAATCCATATATATGGACTCTAGAGAAATGGTACTGAATAATTTATTTACAGGGCAGCAATGAAGAAACAGACATAAAGAATAGACTTATAGACATGGGGAGAGGGGAGGAGAGGGTGCGATGTATGGAAAGAGTAACACGGAACTTACACTACCATATGTAAAATAGCCAATGGGAATTTGCTGTATGGCTCAGGAAACTCAAACAGGGGCTTTGTATCAACCAAGAGGGATGGGATTGGGAGGGAGATGAGAAGAAGGCTCAAAAAGGAGGGGATATATGTATATCTATGACTGTTTCATGTTGCGGTCTGACAGAAAAGAACAAAATTCTATAAAACCATTATCCTTCAGTTAAAATATAAATTAAAAAATTTTTAAGTACTTGTAAACCAAACAATTGTAAACACAAGATAAATTAAGCTAAATGAACTAGGAAATAATTTAATACCAGGTATTAATGTTTGTTTATTGATACAAAGTTGTCAACAAGAAAAATAACTTGATGTGAAGAAATTTTAATGAAAAAAAATGCAAATGAGATAAGCAATTCAGGTGAACTTTTAGAAATAATTATATTTTAGGGTCTCTCCAGATATTCGACAACTTGAAAGTTAGAATTGCGCTAAAGTAAGTTAAGTGATGTAAAGTTTATGGACAGTGGACCTCAAAAAAAAGTTCTGTACATGATCAGTCAGGACTAAGTTTAAAGTAAGTTTAGTTGAGTAAATGAACTTTAAAAACTAAACTGGTGCAAAACTTGAATTTGGCTTTTCTCTCTGTTCAAAAGACAAGTTTTCTTAAGATATTGAACTGCCTTTGATAACAGATTTTAAATTTCTTTTTCTTTTAAGTGATCTATTCTGAATTTGCCTTTGAAATCTTTATTATCACTTTGGCTAAGCAAACAACCATTGTTTCACAGTCATGATCCTGTTGTGTTTTAAAACCCTTTTGATTTCTTTGAAGTCAAATTATAATGAAGTTCCTTTGGCCTCTAGCTAACTTTGGGATGCTTCAAAGAGCCCCTAAAACACCCGCAGAGGGAGATATTAAACTAATTAGGCCTACATGGTATGTTAAATTACATACCAAGGGTTGTCAAATGAATAATAAATCTTTTTTGATTATATTGAATGCTAAATGTTAGATATTCTTGAGATTACATGGAGCTCCTAAAATCTTATATGTCCTAAAATAATATTTGAAGTGTGTTGTATGTAACAGCAGTAAGTGAGTTATTAATACTTTGTCAATTGTGTTGTAATCAGATTTAAATATGACTTAAGTCTTTTATCATTATAGACAGTTATGGTTTTACTTTGATGCCTTTGTTCAAGAAGGCATCAAATGCCTCCTATTCAAGAAGATTTATAAAAAGGACTTTTGGGTAATACAAGTTTCTGACTTTCATATCATAATGCTGAACTGGGTAAGAAATTGAAGCATTCTAACAGAAAAACCTGATGGCTTCATAAAGCTGTTAACAAAAGGATCAGTTACATAGCACTTAGTCAACTGGTAAATATGGTTATAACTTTTATGATTTCTATCTAAAAAAAAAATTTACTGGTTTAAATTTGTGTTTTCCAGGTGTAAGGAAAACCCTCCCCTTTAATAATGACTGAACAGTAATTGAGTAAATTATACCTTTGTAAGCAGAATTGAAACATTTATATTTTTCTCTCTACCTGGTTGATTCTGCCAGTAGCACATGCTTGTCTCAAAGATTAAGCCATACATATCTAAGTATGCCCTTCCAGTACAGTGAATCTGTGGATAACTCATTAAATCAGTTATGGCTCATTTGGTCACTTGATTATTGCAACTGGATTACTACTAGTCATACTAAACATTGTCTTAATTTGTTCTTTGTTTTCAAATTGTGCTTTTGTGTCTCCCTGCTGTACTGTCTTTGTCAATGTTACTAGCTGCATTACTTACATCCTCCTAATTTATGAGATCATTGTCTCTTATAGTACCCAGTATGTAATAAGGCCTCCAACAAAACTTTTATAGCTAAGCATTTTGAAGAAATGGATCACATTTATAACATAAAATAATGGTAATAGTGTGATTCTATGTATGGGAAGAAGCAACAAGAGAAAATGTTTCCTGGGTCATAATTAGACATAGGATCCAGAGGTGAAAGTGAAGTCGCTCAGTCGTGTCCAACTCTTTGCGACCCCATGGACTGTCACCTACCAGGCTCCTCCATCCATGGAGTTTTCCAGGCAAGAGTACTGGAGTGGGTAGCCATTTCCTTCTCCAAATCCAAAAATTAACACTTGGGTTAATATAGCAAGAATTTTCACCTGATCTGGGATGAGCCTCCCAGTGCTATGGGACAAAATTTGATCACAAAATGTCTCCCAAATATTGGTCAAATTCCTTATCAAGAGGGGAGGATCTGAGAAATGGAATGTTTTCTGCCACTATAAGCCATCAGCGATTGCAGCCTTCTAATGTGAGCTGATGAAACCTGAGGAAACTCAGGAAGGAGAATAATACCTGCCATCTAGCAGCCATCAGACTGCAGCCACTACATACAGTGAACTCTGAGTAAACTCAGGATATGAGAATACAGGGCTCTAGATAGCTGAGGTGCATATCAACGGAATGATTTCAGTGATCCCTGACACTTGCTTCTGTATGGGATACAGAAAGGTGCTAAATTCTTTAACTTGAAATGCTGCCTCCTGGGTCTGAAGTCCTCAAAATTCCCACTGAATAAAACATAACTCTTAACTTTTAGGTTGTGAATAGTTTTAAAGTCAACAGATATAAAGTACATATTCTCCACATAGGAGCAAAAAAAGCAACATTTGGAACACTGGCATGGATGGTGGGACATTCCCAGAGAGATCCATCTGACAAGATACAATAGGAAGCGATTAGAATGGTCATCTCTCCCTTTTCCACAAGATTGTAGAATAGACATTGACAGCGGGAACTGTTACAGGGAAGAACTGACTCCATGTTGAGTCTGTTTCTCCTACTTTAACTTTTGCCTCCCATTGGTTTTGCTCACTAAAAGGATACTGTCCATACATAATGGCCTGCCTTGAGGAACCCTTAAAAATTAAACAAAAGTATGTTTGTTTAGGATTCTATCTTCTAGTAGATGGCTACGCTACTGCTAAGTCGCTTCAGTTGTGTGCGACTCTGTGCGACCCCGTAGATGGCTATAGGGTGAAAGAAATTAACACATTCCCTCCCCAAGGCTGGTCATTCCAGGAAATATTTGCAAGACTTATGACCTTTTTACTTTCTCACCTCCTCTCCCTCTCTATTCTATGAAAGAACCTGGCATTCAGACCGTGATAAGATGGTTTTCTGGAAACACTAGTATGCCATCTTCTAGGTCTGTTAGCTTTCCAAATAAAGTCATATGCCTTGCCTTAACACCTTGTGTCTGATTCACTGACCTGTTGTATGGTGAGCAGAGTGAACTTGGACTCAGTAACAGTTCAATCCCTGGTCCAGGAAGATTCCACATCCTTTGGGACAACTAAGCCCAAGCTCCACAGCTACTGAAGGCTCTATACCCTATAGCCCATGCTCTGCAACAAGAGAACCCACCACACGAGAAGCCCACACACCACAACTAGGGAGTAGTCCCTGTTCACTGCAACTGGAGAAAACCCACATGCAGCAACAAAGACCCAGCACAACCAAAAACAAATAAATAAATAACAGAAATATAATTAGACATACAAAAAGAAAGAATGGATAATCTAAGCCATATGCAGATGGGTCTTTCTTTGCAGTAAGCTGTCTCTGGAAAACAATGTTTGGTAGGGGGATTACCTGCTACTGTTTTCTAGGAGCACAGGGCTCATGTAAAGGTCAACGGTATCAGTATGTTATACCTGAGATGTTTGTGAGATCCCAAGTGACCTGCTTCTTGAGAAATCTGTATGCAGGTCAGGAAGCAACAGTTAGAACTGGACATGGAACAACAGACTGGTTCCAAATAGGAAAAGGAGTACATCAAGGCTGTATACTGTCACCCTGCTTATTTAACTTCTATGCAGAGTACATCATGAGAAACACTGGGCTGGAAGAAACACAAGCTGGAATCAAGATTGCCAGGAGAAATATCAATAACATCAAATATGCAGATGACATCACCCTTATGGCAGAAAGTGAAGAGGAACTAAAAAGCCTATTGATGAAAGTGAAAGAGGAGAGTGAAAAAGTTGGCTTAAAGCTCAACATTCAGATCATGGCATCTGGTCCCATCACTTCATGGGAAATAGGTGGGGAAACAGTGGAAACAGTGTCAGACTTTATTTTGGGGAGCTCCAAAATCACTGCAGATGGTGACTGCAGCCATGAAATTAAAAGACACTTACTCCTTGGAAGGAAAGTTATGACCAACCTAGATAGCACATTGAAAAGCAGAGACATTACTTTGCCAACAAAGGTCCATCTAGTCAAGGCTATGGTTTTTCCAGTGGTCATATATGGATGTGAGAGTTGGACTGTGAAGATAGCTGATCACCGAAGACTTGATGCTTTTGAACTTTGGTGTTGGAGAAGACTCGAGAGTCCCTTGGACTGCAAGGAGATCCAACCAGTCCATTCTAAAGGAGATCAGCCCTGGGTGTTCTTTGGAAGGAATGATGCTAAAGCTGAAACTCCAGTACTTTGGCCACCTCATGCGAAGAGTTGACTCATTGGAAAAGACTCTGATGCTGGGAGGGATTGGGGGCAGGAGGAAAAGGGGATGATAGAGGATGAGATGGCTGGATGGCATCACGGACTCGATGGACATGAGTCTGAGTGAACTCCGGGAGTTGGTGATGGACAGGGAGGCCTGGCGTGCTGCGATTCATGGGGCCGCAAAGAGTCGGACATGACTAGCGACTGAACTGAACTGAAGTAGAGAAGACAAGCATGTGACTGGATATACGAGTCAGGAATCCAGGAGAGAGGTTCAAGTCTGGAAATACATATTTGAAAGTTCTCAGTGTTACAGCTGATAGTAAATATTATGGGACTTGGTATGATCACCAAAGGAGAAATTGTATATAGAGAAAAGAGGGACCAATATAGAGCTCCAAAGAACTGTAACAATAAAGGTTAAGTAGAGGAGAAGGGCACAATACGAAAGAGACATAACCATAATGTAGGAAACAGGAGAGTTTGGTAACACGGAGGCTGAGAGAGGAAAGTGTTTCAGGAAAGGGAAAGTGGAAAACCGCCCTGAAAGATGTTGAGAATTAAAATCAGGACAGTGACAACTAGAATGATGAGGGAGTTAAAGGAAGGATTCTTTTCTTTGGAGATGAAAGATGCTTCTGAACTTTTTAGAAATATATATAAGAATGAAATAAAATGGGGGGGGGGACTGATAATACAAAAAAGGTGAGGGATGGATGGTTCTTGAGATAGGATCCTGAATACAAGTAGAAGTACTGGACTGGAGAGGGGCCCTGGCCAATAGCACAGTAAGAGAAAGGGATTAAAAGCAGGAAGGACAGAAGTTTTGATCTTGGAGAGACAGCAGTGAGCAGTGGTTTGAAGTGAGATCTTAGTTCTTCCCTACCCGGGAGTAGGATCTAGGTAGCCTGGATAAAAACCAGGAATCCTAATCGCCAGTCCAGCAAAAGCTAGAGGCTGGAAGTAAAATTCCTCTGGCCTTTGTCTCCATTGAAAAATGCATTTCTCAAGAAGGCAAGACTGTAAAAGTAGGTACAAAGGCTATTACTAGAGACACAGCACAAGTGGGAAAGCACACAGAGAAACAGTATAGTCAAGACAGAAGCAAGGCAAAGAGCAAGGATGGGGCACCCTCACTAACGAGAAGTGCAACTAACAGGCAGTTAAACCACTTATATAGGGCAGTTCTTCTGGGTCTTTGTTTACTTTTGGCTAGTTGTCTGTTTCTTTTTTCCACACCAGACCCACCCTAGAAAAACCCTCCCCAACACGCACGCACAAATTTTTTCCAAAAAGGATTCCAGCCCGGAGGTCTACCATGGCGTGATGCTCCCTCCTTTTTGACCCTCAGAGGGCCTTCCTGGGCATGTGAAATGTCTCCCTTGCCTCAAGGAGGGGAGATATGTGACCTCTTGATCTTTTACTCAAACAGGGATTAGCCCCTCTCTGTCCCTGCCATAACTATTGTCTCAAAGTGTCCAAAGAAAACAAAGCCTGGTTTTTTACCGTTTCTGTTGTTCTTTCTATTTCAAAGTGCAAACGGGAGGCTGACTGTAAATGCCTAACCTGGAACTCACCTACCTCCTGTCTCAGGAAATGCAAACAGGGGGCTAGTTTTAAGCATCTTGCCTGAAGCCCATCTATCTCCTGCCTCAGACTGAAGATTTCATGGGAGAAAAGAAAGATGCCATTTATATTTGCAATGAAGTAGAGATGGAGGTAATTCATGTGGAGGAAGAAGGGGAGTAAGTGCTTATAAAATGAAGTAGGCCTGCTAGGAAATGGAATGGAAGAGCAAGCCCACTAGAGAAAAATAGGACAGGATTGTTGAGTGGTCTTAAGTTCCCACCTGAGCTCTGAAGTTTGAGTCTAAAGTAAAATCACTCAACTCAGTTTGGGGTTTCTGTAGTAATGTTCAGCTACTTGGCTGTAGGCACGAAGAAGATAGAGAGGATTTATTGAAAGGTTCTGTTTTTACTTCTTACGGATGACAGAGGAGAAAAGGGACTAGGCTGTTGCAGATATTTTTAAGAAAGTGATTATTTAACATGTATAAATTAGACTGTGGGAATTTCACTCCTGACCATTGTCACATGGGTGAAAATCTTAGGATGGTTCTCTTCAGTCTTATAAGCTGCTAGTAGGGATTTCACTTCCTTACCTCTCCATTCTCCAGCTACGCATCTTGTCCAGCGCCCCACTTTCTGAAAATAGGAATGGAGCTTAGGAATGTTTGGGGCCATGGAAGAGGAAGTCATCCAAATAGAGTAGTCCTGTGGGCTGAGCAGACTTAAGGTACAGGTGATTGCCAACAGGCAATATGGAGAAGGCAGCTGCCTCTGGAATATTCTCTCCCAACAAAGACAACTAATACACCTGTCCACACTGGCAATGTGTGGCATCCTCTGGCACAGCAAAGAAGGAGTTTCTGGCTTAAAAATAAGGATAGAAGTTGATATAGGAATACAGTTAGATTCCAGTTACTGTTAGGCTTACGGTTGGCTTTAGGGTTGGCTTTGTGGGTCTTCCTGGTACCAGTTTTGGGGGGTGAACTCTTCTTTTTCTCCATGTAGTACCCAGAGGTCTAGGAAGCCCCAGTAGCTATCTTCCTCCCTCTCCCACTCCAAAATATTGAAAACCCTTGATGCTCCATCTAGCGTTTTACCAGTTATTAATAGTTTTTTTTTTAATTATTATTTATTTATTTTTGGTTGTGTTGGATCCTAGTTGTGGCATGCAGGATCTTCTTTGTGGCATGAGAGCTTCTCTCTAGTTGTGGCTCATGAGCTCCAAAGCAAGTGCACTCAGCAGGTGCAGCATGAGGGCTTAGTTGCCAGGCAGCATGTGCGATCTTAGTTGCCCAACTAGGGACTGAACCCACATCATCTGCACTGGAAGGTGGACTCAACCACTGGACCACCAGGGAAGTCCTTAACTAAGAGTTTATTGATTAAGGTTCATACACCACCTTTATATGTATAAAGCTTTTTCTTCTTACAAATGCAAAGCTTTGAATTTATTATTGTGCTAAAAATAGACTTTAAGAGCCTATTTTGGAAGTAACAATCCCAAACTTCTTGGTAGTAACAGGTGCTTTATGGTCTGCCAGTCTTGCTTGGATTTCTATAAGGAAGTGTGAAAAAATAAACACAAATATATTTTTCAGATTTATGTCATACAGCTGAGTGGGAAAAAAGATGTTAAGTGTATAAGTGGTATGCCACTGTTTGTGGGAAGAGAAAAGAAATACGTATATGAATGTTTATATATGCAGCAAATGTCCTAGGGATTCACAAGAAATTTATAATTGTTATTTCTGAGTAAGGGACAATGGTTGCTTGAGGGACTGTGGAGGAAGGGAGGTCTATTAAAAAAATTTCCCACAACATTTAATTATGAAAAATGTTAAACATATAGACAAATTGAAAGATTTTACATAGAGGACACTAGTTAATCCATCCCAGATTCTGCCATTAACATTTTTTACTGTAATTGCTTTGTCAACTTTTCTATGCAACCATCAATCCATCTTATTTTCTGATACATTTCAAAGCAAATGGTAAACATAACTTCAGTTATCCCCAAATTCTTCAGTCTGAATATCATTAACTAAACTCAATTGTTGTTTCTGCTTTTTCTTTTGAATGAGACGCAAAAATCTTAATGGTACACTGGCTGGGTTTTGACAAATAAACAGTGGTAAAAATCTGCCTGCCAAGCAGGAGACATGGGTTTGATCCCTGAGTTGGGAAGATCCCCTGGAGGAGGAAGTGGCAATCCACTCCAGTATTCTTGCCTGGGAAATCCCACGGATAGAGGAGCCTAACAGGCTACAGACTGTGGGGTCACAAAGAGTCGAACATGGCTTAGTGCTTAAACAACAACACAATAACAATACACCTGAATAAACCAAATACCTACCACAATATAGAACACCACCCTAGGAAAGGGAAGGAGGCTTACTTTTAACTGTATTCCTTTTAGTACCTTCTGAATCTTCTGTTATATGATTGTGTTCTCTATCTTTAAATAAATAAAATATTTAAATGTTTTAATAATGATGGTTTACAGAAGCTAAACTGGGTGAGGAAGAAAGTGAAAAGGGAGGGAATGATAGAGAACAAGGAAGTAGTGGGGTCAATGGAATGAAGAACTCATTTGAGGTCAGACTGTAGCAGTGGGGTTGCCAGAGCAAGCAAATCTGGAGAAAGGAATGTCTTGTTAGACAGTGGAATATTTGAAACTGAAAATTCAGAAGTAGTCATAAGGTTCAGAGTGCGATCATAGGAATAGTACAGGATAGTAGTCCCTTCCAAACCATATGCTTGGAACTGCACATTGTATTTTACCCTTGCGGTCTTTATCACAACTCCATTTCAGCAACATTTGATTCGTGTGACTATGCTTAATATCTAGCTCCCTTATTAGACTATAAGCTCCAAGAGGACAGAGGTCTTATCTGTCTCATTTAATCCTAGATTTCCAGTGCTTAGTACATAATAAGACACTTGAACAGGCATTTAGATATTAATTACTTAATAATGAATTCTTTAAGAAGGGTCATTAATTTATGAACAAATTCAACTGTTACTGTTTGTTACATAACTTCTTAATGGTACATAGTTATAAATTAATCAACTTACAGTTTTCAAATAAAGCGGTAGAGTTGGACTAGGGTTGAAGACAACCCAGTGTCACTGGAAAAGGGATCCATAATTATAAAAAGTTTATTCTGGACCAGACTTTTTGCCCCACCCAGTGGTGACCTTGACCAGAAAGAAGTTTCCATTTTCTCATCTGTAGAACAAAGATGATCTCTAAAAGTCATCTCCATGTTGACAGGACATTACAGGCCTGCTGCTGCTGCTGCTGCTGCTGCTGCTAAGTCACTTCAGTCATGTCCGACTCTGTGCGACCCCATAGATGGCAGCCCATGAGGCTCCCCCGTCCCTGGGATTCTCCAGGCAAGAACACTGGAGTGGGTTGCCATTTCCTTCTCCACTGCATGAAAGTGAAGAGTGAAAGTGAAGTCGCTCAGTTGTGTCCGACTCTTAGCGACCCCATGGACTGCGGCCCACCAGGCTTTTCCATCCATGCGATTTTCCAAGCAAGAGTGCTGGAGTGGGGTGCCATTGCCTAGTGGCTCTGAATCGTTGTTCTACCATGTAGTCATTGTTTAATCATGCCTAGATTACTCTGTAATAAATCACTGTAAAATGTAGGCCACCTAGGTGGCATGATTGTGTCGATCTAATGAAATACAAAAGCTTTCTAAATCCCCTTCTCATTGGATTCACCACAGAGTAGTCAGACCAATCATGTTGAAATGGGAGTCTGATCATACCACTCCTCTGTTCAAAAACCTGCAATGATTGCCCATCTCACTGAGAATAAGAGCCAGTCTTTGCTATGATCTACAAGGCCCGATAAGGCCTTCTGCTCTTCTTACTCTCTCTCTACTCTAAACACACTAACCTTCTAACTAACTGTTCCTCTGAAACTCTGGGCAACTTGCCACCTGTGCTCCCCCCTATTGGGAATGCTCTCGTCCCAAATATGTCCTGGCATTCTCCTTCACCGCTTTCAAGTCTTTTTGCTCAAATGCCATCTTCTCAGTGAGACCTACTTGGATCCCTCTGTTTAAAACTGCATCCCTCTTCTCTGCTTTATTTTACTCTATTCAGTTCATTTCAGTCGCTCAGTTGTGTCTGACTCTTTGCGACCCCATGAATCACAGCACGCCAGGCCTTCCTGTTCATCACCATCTCCCGGAGTTCACTCAGACTCACGTCCATTGAGTCAGTGATGCCATCCAGCCATCTCATCCTCGGTCGTCCCCTTCTCCTCCTGCCCCCAATCCCTCCCAGCATCAGTCTTTTCCAATGAATCAACTCTTCGCATGAGGTGGCCAAAGTACTGGAGTTTCAGCTTTAGCATCATTTCTTCCAAAGAAATCCCAGGGCTGATCTCCTTTAGAATGGACTGGTTGGATCTCCTTGCAGTCCAAGGGACTCTATAGCTCTAACTTATTTCTCACATTTTATGTATGAATGAACAGTTCGGAAACGTGTAGAATACAATACTAGGTATATTGTTCAATTCAGTTCAGTCGCTCAGTCGTGTCCAACTCTTTGCGACCCCATGAGTTGCAGCACGCCAGGCCTCCCTGTCCATCACCAACTCCCGGAGTTCACTCAAACTCACGTCTATTGAGTCGGTGAGGCCATCCAGCCATCTCATCCTCTGTCATCCCCTTTTCCTCCTGCCCCCAATCCCTCCCAGCATCAGCGTCTTTTCCAGTGAGTCAACTCTTCCCATGAGGTGGCCAAAGTACTGGGGTTTCAGCTTTAGCTTCATTCCTTGCAAAGAACACCCAGGGCTGATCTCCTTCAGAATGGACTGGTTGGATCTCCTTGCAGTCCAAGGGACTCTCAAGAGTCTTCTCCAACACCACAGTTCAAAAGCACACACAGGTATATTGTAGGTTCTACATATAAATTATATTCCCTTTATTTGGCCAGTGGTTTGAGAACTGAAGTGATAAAGAGTAGGGGTCTTAGGGTGTAGGATGTGCTGGTATACCTGATCAACCTCTTAGAGGTTATTTCAGTGCCAGGCCCTCTTAAGTAGAAATATTAATAGTTTACACGTTCGTGCATGGATTCATTGATTCATGCAAACAAATATTTCTTGGGGCCCTTCTATGAGCCTGTTCTTGAAAACAGCTATTACAAGCATTTCGCTCAGGATGTCTTTTTCGTAACCTCCCCACAGCACGCGGCGGTGGAAGACACATACTCCTGCCAGCAGAGGGCGTCCCCTCGCCCTCGCGGCGTGATCTGGGCCCACGACGCTTTCAGGCTCCCACGCTCGCTCCCGAGCGCGGCTCCGCCTGCCGCATCACGTGACGCGGCCGCCGAACCAGAGCGGCCGGTCCCAAACCGAGCTAAATTCGTTGCCAGTGGCCTCTGCGGGTGCCACCACAGAGGCTCATCTGAAGGAGTGGGGAGGCTCGTGGAGCTGATGCTTCCTCTTCCGATTTCAGGTCGGCTCCTGTTCCCTCTCACCTTTCGCCGCTGCCGTCTCCCCGAGTGTTTGCATGAGCTCTCTCGTACGGGGAGGCCCCGGTGACCATGTAGGGAGGGAAGAGCGAGGAAGCTCCGGGAGTGAGGGACGAGGTCAGCGCTGTGTGCACGCCGGCGCCCACCACATCCACAGCGCGGGCCGGGGGGCCCCTCGGCCCAGGTGGGACACTCGGGCCTGCAGTAGTGGCCTGGCACCGAGCTCCACGAGATCTCGCGCGGTCTCGCGAGAGTCTAAGTTGAAGGAATATGGCGACGTCTAATCTGTTAAAGGTAAGACCCTCAGTCCGTCTCGGATTTCTACTCCGGGAGCGGTGGGTTCAGCTCTCGGGGAATGGCTCGGTTCCGGTTCAGCGGCGAAATGGGGGAGTGTTCAGGGGTTGTCTACCGGAAGGGAAGCCGGGGAGGCAGCCGCCGAGGAGTGGAACGCGATTCTCCGGCCTTGGGGTCGAGAGGCCCTGGTTGTCCCTGGTGCCGGTTGCCTGGTGTATGAAAGGCCCGGCCGAGGGCTGACGGCGGGCCGTGGTCTCAAGGGGCCAGCGCTGGCCCGGGACCCCGGAAGAAAGGTGGTGCAGCGTCCTGACGGATCGGTCAGTTAGTGTCCTTAGGGTCTCAGTTTCTTCTGAAGCGGGAGTCTTCAGACGGATTAAAAAAAAAAAAGAAAATCCCAGAAAATGTTGCTAACAGGTTTTAATGACTTGGACCCCCACCTCCTCAGTTTCTCTTCTCATTCTGTCTGCGCGGAATTCCAAGTCAGAAGGCTGCCCCTGAAGCCCCAACTCCCTCCCTTAACGGCGGGCTACACCTTCCCTTCTCTTCTTCCTTTCTTGAGTTCGTATGTTTACCCTTTTTAACTTAGGAAACTGTTCTTCAACCCCATTACAGCACGCAACCAGATGACTACAGTGGAAGCACTGCCGTTGGCTTAGGGCTTAGGAAAGTTGCCTTATCAAAGACAACCGCTAAAGTTAGTTTTATGTACTTGGCATAGCAAGGGGGATCTAGGCCCAGAGAAGCAGATTCTCTACCATCAGTTACAAAGTTGGGAGAAGAAGGAGGAAGGCATGACACTAGTTTCGTCTGTGGTATGTTTGTAGTAGGCAATACTTTATACCTTAAAAGTATTACTGAAATGGGGGTAGTGGATGAACTACTTCTCCCTCAAAAACCCTGTCAGTTAGGCCTTCAGACAGTGTTGATAGAGAATAGAAAATATATTAAAACTTAGTGTAACCTCATTCTTGTCTTCTTTAGACTACTGATACTAACTGTATTAGTCCCTCTAATTTTACTAATTTTAGAGGTAGTGTGTCTTCTTTTGGAAAAGGGAATGGCAACCCACTCCAGTGTTCTTGCCTGGAGAATTCCATGGAGAGAGGAACCTGGTAGGCTACAGTCCAGAGGGTCGCAAAGAGTGACACGCCTGAGCAAACACATACACAAACACATACACACCGCCCCGCCCCGCCCCTCGCCCCGCCCCTCGCCTCGCCCCGCCCCACCCCTCCTACCCAACCCCGCGTCTTCTTTTAAAAGAGGGCGGGACCTAGAACTAGACCTAATTTCTGCTACTTAGAATTTCTGCTCCATGACTTTGGGCAAGTTTCTCTCTGTTCCTGAGTTTCCTCATCAATATAATGAAATTATCAGTAGCATTTATTTCATAGGAACTTTGTGAAGATTGAGTTAGTATATATATAATCTTAAAACAGCGCCTGGATCTTAACTGGCATGCAATACACATAAATTGCTACAGTTACTACTGCTGTTTCTCTAAGAAGACCAGTTCATGGGAGTTGAGTAACTCACTTCTTTTATAGCAGTATAGCAAAGTTCTAATATATTAATTCAGAAAGAAAACTTTAACTTGCAAAGACTCCTGTTAATGTATCCATGCATTTACATAACCAATAGTGTATTTTATTAATTGAAATGTGTTTAAGAAGTAATTGTTAATTTTTGACTTATTGATAACGTGGATATAAAGCAAAGTCTTTTTTCCTCCCAGATTTGTGTCTCAGAAAAGAGTGAGTCACTTTATTCTACTCCATACAAAGCCTTACAAAGCATTGTTTGGAGGAGATATAAGTCTGAAGCTCCTTCATTCAATACTTTTAAGTCGTTACCTTGTAGAGATTATAAATCTATATGTATAGCACACACCCACCTATAAACTGAAAATGACACCTGAATGTATAGAAATAGGTGCTTAGGACTTAGGTTAAAAAGATCATAATTCAAGCAGTTCTGTAACTCAAATAACTTTTATAAATAAAAGGAAAGTGATAATGTTTTGACAAAACTGGTAAAAGTCACAGTCTCTAGTGAATACGAAAAGATGACAGATACACTGGAAAATTTTCAATAAAATTATTTAATGAGATGTTGAAAAGGGGGAAAAAGAATTTCTCAATATTTTATGTAGTATGTGATTTTTAAATACATACAACTAACAATGGATATTATAAGTAAACATTTGATTCTTTTATCTATATCACCAAAAGTTTCTTTATTTACATTGGTCAGAAAACTTTTTTTTCCTTTTTTTCTCTCTTTATTGAAGTGTGTGGATGGCGGGGAAGGAGGGTGGATTGTCTTGTATTTATGCCTTTAGAAATAGTTAATGAAAAAGTAGGAAGTTTGTCTTGGAGAAATGGCAGGGAGACCCTTACCAGAATTCATAGGGTCATTTGAATTAAAGTCTGGAGGAGGTTAAGGGGAAGGGATGGACTGGGAGTTTGGGATTAGCAGATGCAAACTACTGTATATATAGAAAATAGAATGGATAAACAACAAGGTGCTACTTACTATATAGCACAAGGAACTATATTTAATATCCTGTGATAAACCACAGTGGAAAAGAACATTGAAAAGATTGTATATATTTATGTGTGTGGGTGTATAACTGAATCACTTTGCTATAAAGCAGAAATTAACACAGCATTGTAAATCAACTGTACTTCAATTAAAATATAAATAGATCAATAAATAAATTCAAGTTTGGTAATACCTTGAATAGTTATAGATCTGGCTAGGGAATGGCCAAGTTAGCCTCATTTCCTTTTTTGACAGGTTTAATAGGCTGGTTCACTAGACAGATGCCTTGGATATGGTGCAATTAGATTTCATCAGAGCATATTTGACAGAATTACCATGTCTTATGTGGTTCATGGGGTCGCAAAGAGACACGACTGAGTGACTGAACTGAACTGATGGTCAAAATTGAGAAGTGTGGCCTAGAAAAGAATACAGTTAGAATTTGACTATCGGGTAAACAGCTGTATCTGAAGAATGATGAGTAATGTCATCAGTGCTGAAGGGAGGCCTTTAGTATTCTGCTGAAAAATAATGCCCTCTTCCTGTGTACCAGTAAGAAGTTAAGTGTATTGAATTTGTGGATGAAGAGTTTGGAGGGATAGCTAATATATTTTGAAAGATAACATGATTCAGAACTTTGTTAAGAAACTTAAAAGTAAAAACCTAATGCAATAGAAACCACCTACTTTTTTCATATTGGAATTTGATTGTATTAATAATGTATTCACTAAAGCAAGTAGACCTTTGCTGGATAATAGAACTCCTTTGGATACACAAAGATTTTGTGTTGTATATTTTGACATATGCAATTACCAGTTGCTTATGGGCTTGCCTGGTGGCTCAGATGGTAAAGTGTCTGTCTACAGTGCAGGAGACCTGGGTTCGATCCCTAGGTTGAAAAGATTCCCTGGAGAAGGAAATGGCAACCCACAGTACTCTTGCCTAGAAAATCCCATGAACAGAGGAGCCTGCTGTCCATAGGGTCGCAAAGAGTTGGACACAACTGAGTGACTTCACTTTCTATGGGCTTGCCAGGTGGCTCAGTGGTAAAGAATCCACCTGCCAATGCAGAAGACACAAGTGCCTTGTGTTCAGTCCCTGCGTCGGGAAGATACCCTGGAGGAGGAAATAGCAACCCATTCCAATATAATTGCCTGAACAATCCCATGGACAGAAGAGCCTGGTGGGCTACAGTCCATGTGGTCACAAAGAGTTGGAACTGACTGAAGCGACTGGGCATGCATCATGCATCTTACTCCAAATAGCCGTTCAAATATTTTTTGTTGAACCTAACCCTATTCAGTTCTTAGCACATTATCTAGCTATTTGAATGGCCTTAACTTCCTTGGTCAATATCACAACGTTTTCTAGTTTCCCCTGTGTTCTCCTCTTTTCCAAGGCACCTGCTCCATTGCCTCCTTCTGCTTGTTCTTATTCGGCTTACATTTTCCCACCAGGACTTAGCAGCCAGTCCCCTGTTATTTTGTTTCAGTCGTCTTTATCCTCACCTCTCTTGTGTTTCTCACCGACCTCCCTTCTCTCCTTTCCCAATATAATTATTTCTCAGGATTTAATCTCCATCATTTCTCTATTTTTGTAGTTTCCTCCCTACCCTCCCCACCCCTCCGCAAGTCTTAACTCCCATGATTTCACTATTTTTATCTCTTAACTCTGATCTGAGAGCTAGGCCAGAGCACAGTGCTGACTGTATCAGTTTCCTGCTCATATACCTTTGATAGTTCACATTCTTTGAGATCTTTCTAGTGAGGTCTTCTCCCTAATATCTCTCTCCTTCTTCCCCTCTCTCCCCCTTCCTCCCACATGTGCATGAGCTTGCAGGCACACATACACATACATTCCTTCCCTCCCTCCTTGCTGGTTACTTTTTGGTTTATTATTGTAGCAGAGTCTTCAAGACTTTTTATGTTTGCTGTTTCTTGTGTTAGGAATATCCACCCCCCACCCCACAACCTGTTAAAATCCTATTTAGGTCATCAAGACTCAGCCCAGATAGCTCCTTTTTTCTGAGAGCTCTCATTTGGAATTAGTTGTTGCCTACTCTGCACGACCATAGCGCTGCATCAGTATCTTCAAGTACTTACGTTTTGCCTTTTATGTTAGTTACAGGATCTGTTTGTGTATCTTAACTCCCTTTCTGGATTGTAAGCACTATTAGTTTAGGGACTTTATAATTTGTTGATGCTTTAACCATTTAATGTGGTGATTATTCATGGTTCATTTCAGTTCAGTTGCTCAGTTGTGTCTGACTCTTTGCGACTCCATGGACTGCAGCACACCAGGCCTCCCTGTCCATCACCACACCCGGAGTTTACTCAAACTCATGTCCATTGAGTTGGCGATGCCATCCAACCATCTCATCCTCTGTCGTCCCTTTCTCCTCTCACCTTCAATCTTTCCCAGCCTCAGGGTCTTTTCAAATGAGTCAGCTCTTCGCATCAGGTGGCCAAAGTATTGGAGTTTCAGCTTCAGAATCAGTCCTTCCAATGAATATTCAGGACTGATTTCCTTTAGGATGGACTAGTTGGATCTCCTTGCATTCCCAGGGACTCTCAAGAGTCTTTTCCAACACCATAGTTCAAAAGCATCAATTCTTCGGTGTTCAGCTTTCTTTAGGAGAAGGCAATGGCATCCCACTCCATACTCTTGCCTGGAAAATCCCATGGACAGAGGAACCTGGTGGGCTGCGGCCCATGGGGTCGCTGAGGGTCAGACACGACTGAGCAACTTCACTTTCACTTCACTTTCATGCATTGGAGAAGAAAATGGCAACCCACTCCAGTGTTCTTGCCTGGAGAATCCCAGGGACGGGGGAGCCTGGTGGGCTGCCGTCTATGGGGTCACACAGAGTCGGACATGACTGAAGTGACTTAGCAGAGCAGCAGCTTTCTTTATAGTCCAACTCCAACATCCATACATGACCAGTGGAAAAACCATAGCCTTGACCTTTGTTGGCAAAGTAATGTCTCTGCTTTTTGATATGCTGCCTAGGTTGGTCATAACTTTCCTTCCAAGGAGTAAGCGTCTTTTTATTTCATGGCTGCAGTCATCATCTGCAGTGATTTTGGAGCCCAGAAAACTAAAATCTTCCACTGTTTCCTCATCTATTTGCCAGGAAGTGATGGGACTGGATGCCATGATCTTAATTTTCTGAATGTTAAGCTTTAAGCCAACTTACTTATGGTAGGTGCTCCATAAGTGAGTGAGAGTTGACTGAAAAGAGAAGTCCAGTGCAGTATCCATGCATTGTAGATGCTCAGTAAATGAGCGTTGGTTGCTTAAAGGGAGGAATTTCTGGCTTTATTTCCTTCTAATTAACTCTAGAGAGAAGGGGAGAGAAACGAGTAGAAGTGTAAAAGCAGCCCACAAGACAGTCCAAACTTACAAGTGAAATGTGAAGCACTACTTTTTTCAGTGGAAACTGTTTTACTCTTTGAGAGGAAAGAAAATGAAAATACAAAGGAGTGGTTCAAAGTGTGTATAGAATTAATTTTTATTAAAATAATTTTATAGACTCATGTGCAAGGCACCAGGATATAAAAATAATGGGAAACAATGTCCATGGTCTTAGGGAATTAACCAGATATTAAAGGTTTTAAGGCAAGAACTTTAGAAGTGTTACCATGTGTTGGATTGGTCTTTCATAGACAGAGAGGATCACTTCTGGTGTGATGATCAAGAAAAGTTTTATTTAGAAAGCATTGGAACTGGATTTTGAAGAAAGGTAGACTTTTTGTTGGTGATGATCAGGGGAAACTTTGGTAGAACATGCTTGGCAAAGAATATGAGTATGATACCCAGATTTGAATAATGTCAGTGAATGTGATTAAGATACACAACTGGAATTATTTTTTAATGTCTATTTAAACATAAACAAGAGCCTTATTTAGAATCTAACTTTTCATTGGGTTGATGGAAATTGCCCTTTTGAATGAGCATCTAAGGGGAATGTGATCCTTAGGGCTACTGTCCTTCACTCCAGTGGCCTGACCTAGAGATCTGGTTACATTTGACACTCACAGCTCAGGGAGAAAACCAATTCAAGGGTGCATATATTGGCCAAGGGTAGGGGTGGGAGTGGGAATAGAAGACTAAATCGTATTATATGTGATACTTACTATAAAACTGATTATAAGTGTGAAAATCTTTCATGTTTTGTGAAAATAAGTGAGTGAGCAGTTACCATAATCTGGAGGTGATATATTACTTAAAGCTACTCACAGGAAATGACAGTTTAAGATAAACTGTGAGAGATCCATCATTTATCAGTGGATTAGAAGAGGGAAATTTTAGGTTGCAGTGAGATTTCAAGAGGATGTTAGGCATCCAGCTGGTGGACAGAGAAAAATGAGACAAAGACAAGTGTTTCTTATTAGGTATTTTGCAAGGGTCCTAGTGAACCTAGTTATATTATAGAAAGTCACGGCTCCTGCCTTGGTGTAGTGTATACAGTAAGTTTGTGCCTAATCAGTTCTGTTCACTTCAGTTCTTGTCTGACTCTTTGTGACCCCATGGCCTGCAGCACTCTAGGCTTCCCATCACCATCTCTGGGAATTTGCTCAGACCCATGTCCATTGAGTTAGTGATGCCATCCAAACCATCTCATCCTCAGTCATCCCCTTCTACTCCTGCCTTCAATTTTTCCCAGCATCAGGGTCTTTTCCAATGCATCAGTTCTGGCTCTGCTTTTTAATATGCTGTCTAGGTTGGTCATAACTTTTCTTCTAAGGAGCAAGCATATTTTAATTTCATGGCTGCAGTCACCATCTGCAGTGATTTTGGAGCCCAAGAAGATAAAATCTGTCCCTGTTTCCATCGTTTCCCCATCTATTTGCCATGAAATGATGGGACTGGATGCCATCATCTTAGTTTTCTGAATGTTGAGTTTTAAGCCAGTTTTTTTCACTCTCCTCTTTCACTTTCATCAAGAGGCTCTTGATTTACTCTTCACTTTCTTCCGTAAGGGTGGTGTCATCTGTATATCTGAAGTTATTTATATTTCTCCCAACAATCTTGATTCCAGCTTGTGCTTCATCCAGGCCAGCATTTCTCATGGTGTACTCTACATATAAGTTAAATAAGCAGGGTGACGATACACAGCCTTGTTGTGTATTCCTTGTCCAAATTCCATTCGCAATTTGGAACCAATCCATTGTTCCATGTCTGGTTCTAACTGTTGCTTCTTGACCTGCATACAGATTTCTCAGGAGGCGGGTAAGGTGGTCTGGTATTCCCATCTCTTTAAGAATTTTCCATAGTTTGTTGTGTTCTACACAGTCAAAGGCTTTGGCGTAGTCAGAGTTCTGACAAAACGTAGTCCACTGGAGACGGGAATGGCAAACCACTTCAGTATTCTTGCCTTGAAAACCCCATGAACAGTATGAAAAGGCAAAAAGATGTAGCACTGAAAAATGAACTCCCCAGGTGGATAGGTGCCCATATGCTACTGGAGAAGAGTGGAGAAATAACTCCAGAAAGAATGAAAGGACAGAGCCAAAGAGAAAACAGTGCCCAGTTGTGGTTGTGACTGGTGCCTGATAGGCTCTGTAAAGGAACAAGTTACAGCTCAGGTTAAAACATAGGTCATTATACTTGGAGTACATAAAGGTAATATCAAGGATATTTGATCCGTATAACTGGGCTTGTTCATTCCACAAATACGTTTCTATCCCCTCTCTGTTGGATTCTATTTTAAGTGTCAGTAACACAGTAGTGAATATGATAGACAAGGTCCCAAGTTCTTTGGAGCTTATATTTATAATGTTTAAATACTGACACTAAAGGAATAAGTAACACTTTGGGTGGTTTTTATAGTAATGAGGTCTGTGATGAAAACAGTATAATCAAGAGTGCTCAGAAGATGGTGCCACTATTTTGCTTCCTTATTTACAACAGAAAGTCATTTTTCCTGTAAGTATAGCTTTCAGTTACGTTCTATTGAATTGTTCTTTCCTGCTATTTGATGACATTTCAGCCAGATCCCAGAGCTTTCTGTTTTTTTTTTTTTCCAAGTACTGTTTAGGAAATTCCCTGGTGGTCCAGTGGTTAGAACCCTGTGCTTCCACTGTGGGCAGGGCCGAGGGGGCAGTGCTGGGTTTGACACCTGGTCAGAGAACTAAGATCCCATAAGACGAGTAATGTGGCCAAAAAAAAAAAAGTACTGTTTAGTCTGAATTAAAATTTCATTCTCATAGCTAATCAAAGTAGCTGTTTTACTGGCTTTAGATCTTGGCTCTGGATTTGCAGAAAGGAAAAGGGAAGGGCATTTTCCTTCGGGTGGCTTGAGAAGGCCTCTCTGAGGTGACAGTGACCCCGAGACCTGAATGATCTGCTTTCTAGGCAAAGGTCTGAGGCGCGGTGGTAAGCTTGGCATATTTGAGTAACATCTTTAAAAGGGTGATGTGGCTGGAACATAGTGAGAATTGCTAGTATTCAAATACGTACTGTAGTTTTGTGGTTCTTTTGGTTAATGGGGATTGCAAATGTGGTTTCATATCACATAACTGAGAGCAATAGTGGCTTGTAGATGTTATGGGAACCCACACATTCAAATAGCTAGCCTCATAATTTACACAAAAATTCTAAAATATACAGATTTGTTTTCTTTTGAAAGTTATTAGAAGGCCATCATTGGATATAATCCACATTCAATAAACTGGGAACTTTTTTTTTGGCCACACTGTGTGGCATACAGGATCTTAGTTTCCTGACCTGGGATCAAATCCATGGCCTTTTACAGTGGAAGCAGTGAGTCCTAACCACTGGACCGCCAAGGAATTCTAAACTAGGAACTTCAAAGAGGGAACAAATAGAAACATTAAACAACTAAGCTCTTTGTATTGTGGTAAAAATGTTATAGGCGTGAAAGAATACAGGTGACAAAAAGTAATTGCTATCAGTTGTGTGACTGTTATTTCTTGTCTTGCCTTGCTTACAACTTCTCCTTAACTTTTCTTTTGTTTTTGTCATCCGTGAAGATGTAGCAAGAAGACCTATAGCAAAATAATTACATTCTTTGTTTCCTTCTAAATATGCAACATTTGACATCATTATAACATATTGTTGTGATATTGTTTGCACAATTTGGTAGGGGTATGTATGTTTTGTCTTATATGTTGTATTAGGATTTTTGGACATTTTCAGGGCAAACTAATAGGTCAGTGTTTGGATTATTTTATTGGAAAGTAAGTGAGTAATTTAAAAATGACTCTGTTGGGACTTCCCTGGTGATCCAGTGACTAAGACTGTGTTCCCGGTACAGGGGGCTTGAATTCAGTCCCTGGTTAGGGAACTAAATCTCGTATGCTGCAGATAAGAGTTCGCACGCTGCAGCTAAGGAACCTGAATGCCACAATGAAGATGGAAGATCCTGTGTGCCGCAACTAAAAACCTGGCATAGCCAACTAGATTTTTTTTTTAAATGACTCTGTTACTTTTAAAACATTTTGCAAGCCAGCAGGGTTTTCTTTTTTTCTTGTGTTTACTGAAGCACTCCTACTTCTTAGCATGATACAAATTTTATATTTGTGTATAAGCAGTTACGCATCTACTCTTTGTTGGGATTAAATAACATGGGATTGTAGTTGAATTCATCGCTTGAAAAAGCAGTTGTGAATTTCAGTGGGAGGTGTGCAGATTTTTAAAGCAATGATATATTCTAGACAGATCTATAAAGCATCTTTCATTTCTGACCTGTAACACCTCCACCCACTGCAGGGCATTACAAAAATTTATTTTTTCTGTAATTTATTTTCTGATGCTTGCTTGTTTGTTTGAAACAAACAACAGGGCTATAAATATGAGATTGTGGAACTTCATTGTCAATCTGTTTTATAACTGATTATTCTACTAGGCAGTATTTTTCAGGTAAAGCTGAATGTATTTAATTTGAGTCTGGGCAGCCAACATGCTGTATTAAGAGATCCTGATTCTTTGTACTGATTAGAGCCGGGAAACGGAGCTGAACCTTTGCTCGCCTGTTTTATTTTTCATCTTTATTTTAGTGTTTTTATTCTCTGTCTTCTAATTGTGAGAAACTTTACACTGATTTTTTTCCCTCCTTAGCCCTCAGGGAGAGATCTTAAGTAAAAAGCAGTTCAGTAGTAGATAAGTTTTTATCTTATTTAAAATAAAGAAGGGAGAACACAGAAAAAAAGAATATGAGGAGTTATAACTTCAGCATTTGCTTTTATTGGACAACATCCAAAATGCATCGCCACTTACAAACCTTCCAACTCAAATGCGTCATTCTCCTGCCATGTCTTCTGTGATCAGTGATCCCACCAGCCATTCATTAAAGTCAGAGACACTGTACTAGCAAGTGAATTACTTGAGAACCTTTCATTTATGTGTCCCAGTGACTAGCATAATTCTTCTACAGTAAGCACTCAGATGTTTGTTGAATGAATTAAGTTGTAATAATAAATGATAAAGAACCCCAATAAGTTCAAACTCTTTCATTAGTAGTTATTTTTTCCTCCTTAAAATTAGTTGTTTGGGTTTTTAAAAATACAGGCATCATCAGAATTTGTGTAAACATTTTTTTTTGCCTTTAAAGAAAACCTAAAAGCCTTTTTTCTTTTTTTTGACTCCCCATTTATGGGTCAAAAGAAATGTAAAAGTTTTAAAGGGAAGCATAATGTGAGGTTTTTCATTTCAGTGGAAAAAAAATTTTAAACTTTTTTGGAAAATAGTGTCCTACTCCTCCGCCAGGTTTAAAGAGAAATATGTCTTTTATGTATTGATGCTTTCACTTTGTGACTTCTAGATAATTGCCACTAAATTTTTATAATCATAGATTTTTTTCCCTTCAATTTATAAGCCTGATGAGATGAAGCCAAGGGCTGAAGCTGGTCCATAGTTTAGAAGTCCCACCAGTCCTCTTCCAGGAAGGATCCAGGGAGTGTTTAAGAATGTGACAGAACTAAACTGCTTGGACTTGACCCCTTGCTCTGCACTTAGTGCTTGTAACCTGAGGGAAGTGATCTAACCCAGTCTCAGGTTGCAGTGTATAGTTTTCTCACCTCTAAGTGTCACCTAACACATAGGGTAGTTGTAAAAATTAAATGAATTAATATTTGTAAGTATTCAGAATCTGACACATGATTAGCAATCAGATATTTAAAGTAAAATGATCACAGTGATGAGAATGATCTATATTGAAGTTAAATGATAGAGGCTAAAAATAGCTGAACTCATATTTTTTCCCACAGATCTTAAATATTTGAGCTACCCATGGAAATGTAAAGGAGACTATTTGAAGGTAAAAGGAAACACTCTTTTGTACCACATTTATCACAAATACAAGATTTATTAGCTTGTATAGCCATATGCCTTATATTTTTTTTTTATTTATTTGGTTGTGCAAAGTCTTAGTTGTGGCATGAGGGATCTAGATCCCTGAGCAGCGATCAAGCCCAGGCCCCTGCAATTGGGAGTATGGGGTCTTGGCTACTGGACCATCAGGGAAATTTTTTTCATTACAGTTTCAAGCATCGGACGTACTCTTACCTCCTTCTGTTTTCTAACTCAGTCTAGTGCTCCTATTCTGATAATTCGGCTCCACTAGAGTCTCCAACTCACTGATTCTACTTATCATTTAATATCTTAAGTCTGTGGGTTTATAGTTTTCACCAAATTAGGAAACATTTTGGCCTTTATTTCTTCAAATATTCTCTGTACCCCAAGATTCTGGTTATATGTAGGTGAGGTCATTTGAGGTTGTCTCACTGCTCACTGATATTCTTTTCATTTTAAATTTTATTTATTTATTGAAGTATAGTTGGTTTACCATGTTGCTTTAGTTACAGGTGATTCAGTTATTCACACACACACATATTCTTTGTCAGATTCTTTTCCCTTATAGGTTGCAAAATATTCAGTATAATTCCTTGTACTATAAAGTAGGTCCTTGTTGGTATCTGTTTTATTTATAGTAAGTATGTATATATTAATCCCAGATTCCTAATTTATCCTCCCTGATACTTGTTTGAAAACATCTTTTGTTTCTGTGATGTTTACGCTTTCTACTATCTTCTTGTAAATGTGTGGAGTACATGTATAATAGCTGGTTTAACATTACTGTCTACTAAAACTGTCATCCACATCATTTCTGGATCAGGTTCTGTGGTTTGGTTTTTCTCCTGATCGTGGGTTTATATTTCCCTGCTTCTTTGTCTCCTTGATAATTTTTTTTAAACTTTTTTTTTATATCGGAATAGTTGGCTCAGTGGTAGAGTCTCCTGCCAGTGCGGGAGAAACAGGAGATGCAGGTTCAGTCCCTGAGTTGGGAAGATCCCCTGGAGGAGGAAATGGCAACCCACTCCAGTGTTCTTGCCGGGACAATTCCATGGACAGAGGAGCCTGACTGGGCTACAGTCCATGCATAGCCAGTTAATGATGTTGTGACAGTTACAGCAGCAAAGGGACTCAGCCATATGTATACATGTATCCATCCCCCCCAAACTCCCCTCCCATCCGGGCTGCCACATAATATTGACCTGCTTAATTATTTTTCATTGGATTTCAGACATTGTGAGCTTTATGGTTTAGGAACTGGAGTTTTAAAATTTCCTTTAAATATTTTTAGATTTGGCTATGGCAAAGTTAAGTTACTTGAAATCAGTTTGATCTTTCTAAAGCTTGCTTTTATTGAGTTTTGTTAGAGTGGGTCTGAACAACACTGAAGGTTAGGGGTACGTTGGTATCGTTATAGATGCAGTACTTTTCTGAAAACTGCTGGATACCTAGCATGTTAAGGAGTGTTTCCACTCTGCCTGGTGGAAATATGACCCATTATAGGCCCGTGTGGACTCTGGCGAGTGTTCTGTTTCTTTCAAATAGTTGTTTCCCCAGACTCTGATAATTTTCTCACTTACATGTATGGGTCAATATTTAATAGTCAGAGGCTTGAAGGGACTCCTCTGCACATCTCCAGAGCTCCCTGCTTGTACAGTTAGTTCCTTTTTCTGATACTCTGTGCCACATATTTTCATCACTTTGGCCTCCCGAACTCTGAACTCTGTCTCCTAATCTTAGTAAAACCACCAGGCTATTTGGGTTCCCTCTGGTTATGCTCAGTCCTGAAAACTCTACTCATAGGTAGCATACTTGGGCATTTGTAAGGCTCACCCCCATTTGTGTACCTTTTCAGGAAATACTGTCCTGTACTGCCCTTTGGCTTTCCAGCCGTTTAGGCAGAAGGGGAAGTCTGGCACTTGTTGCATCCTGGTTGGAAGCACAGGTCTCTGTCTTTCATCATCTTGTCCTTTCTCTTCCCCTTACTTTCCCAGCCTAAGTTTTTCATTCAGTAATTATAATCACTCCCCGAAATACACTTTGACTCCTTTGCTTCTCTCCTGTTTGACTGGGGAAAACCACACCCGGATTCAATCCGTCTCTTCACCTTTCAGTGCCAGCTTCTATGCAGTTGAATGTTGCAGGAGAAAAAGATCCACACCTGCTACTTTCACTTTAAATTCATAACCACAAACTATAATAGAGCCCAATCACACTACACTTCCGTAGTCATTTATTCTTCCATTTTCCTAGATGTCTATTTCATATCTTTCCTGCCAAACCTTTGGCACCTCCCCCATCTTTCAAATTGTGGTGCTGGAAAAGTCTTGAGAGTTCCTTGGACTGCAAGGAGATCAAAACTGTCAATCCTAAAGGAAACCAGCCCTGAATATTCATTGGAAGACTGCTGCTGAAGCTGAAACTCCAGTAGTTTGGCCACCTGCTGCAAAGAGCCGACTCATTGGAAAAGACCATGATGCTGGGAAAGATTGAAGGCAAAAGGTGAAGGGGGCGGCAGAGGATGAGATGGTTATATAGCATCACTGACTCAATGGACGTGAATTTGAGCAAACTCAGGGAGATAGCAAAGGATAGAGGAGCCTGGCATGCTGCAGTCCATGTGATCGCAAACAGACACAGCTTAGTGACTGAACAATAAAAAGTCAGTTTACAGAATACTACCCTCTTTATTTTCTTGCCACCCCTCTTGTTGCTTTCTTTTTCCTTTCCTAGTTCTTACTCTTCTCAACTCTTAATATTAGGTACATAAGGACTCAGGCCTAGTTCTTTATATTTACTCCCTTTGTGATCTCATCCAGTAGCAAATTTTAAAAACTTTATGCTTTTAAATGTACTCTGATGACTTTCAATTTTATTTGCTGGTCTGATCTTTCTTTTAAATTCTAGATTTACTTATTGAGCTGCCTAGTCAACATCTTCAAAAGACTGTTTGATAGACATGTCAAATGTAACTGTCTGAACTCCTGAGCTTTCCTTCTTAAGCCTGTTATATCTGCAGTCTTTTCCATTTCAGTTGATGGCAATGCCATACTTCTTGGACACATCAAATCACAAAACTAAAACAGTTTACTAAAGAGTTTGATGTCCTTCAGTCAAAGGAAAATAATCAGTGGATTAGAATAGTAGAGTTCCTAACAAGCAGTGGAGTACTCTTACTGAAGGATTTTTATGGAGGAGCAAGTTTTATATAACGTTAGAAGAGGCAATACAAAAACAAGGCATGATGGACTAGGCAGTCAGGAATTTCATTTTGAGGTAAGTGAAAGTGAAAAGTGAAGTCGCTCAGCCGTGTCCGACTTTGCGACCCTGTTCCTGCCAGGCTCCTCTGTCCATGGGATTCTCTAGACAAGAATACTGGAGTGGGTTGCCATTTCCTTCTCCATTTTGAGGTAAGCTCGTGCTTTTTTTTAAGATAAGGTTAGCTAGATAAAGCTGTGTTGAAGGATTGTGATTGGTATTATATTTTCTTGACTGTGAGATGTTTACCATATGTGCAGGCTGATTTAAGTTTAGATTTTTGATGTGGTCTGGGCCAATAGGGTGGCCTCCCATTTTGTGGGTCCCAGTATACAAATTTATCAGACAAAAACCTGAGTCATGCTTTATTTCTTTCTCTCCTCTCAGATACCTGTGGTCAGGAAATCTTGTTAGCACTACCTTTAAAACATATACAAATTTAACTGCTACTCCCCACGTCCACTGCTGCCACCTTGGTCTGTATCACTGATATTTCTAACTTTGCCTCCTATACACAGCTGTAACACTTGCCCCTTATAATGTATTCTCAACATAGCAATCAGGAGATTTAAAAATATAAATCAATTCATGTCACTTCTTGCTCAGAATCTTTAATGGTTCCCCATCTCACTTACAAAAGAAGCCAAACTTTTTACAGTGACCTTCAAGACCCTATAAGATCCAGCTCTGTGTTGCTTCTCTGACCTCGTCCGCTCTCTCCTCTGTCCTTACTTTTCTTTATGTTGAATATATCAGACATGCTTCTACTGTGGGATGTTTGTAATGGTTGCTTTCTCTGCCTGGAAAATTCTTCTAGTTATCCCCCATCGGCTTTTCCATGACCCATCTGTGTGTTTGAGAAGAGTGAATTCTGAGGGAATTAGTTGTGTTGTAAGAAAAGAAGGACAGAGGGACTGGGTTTGAAATCCTGTTGGTGTAAAAGAGCCAGTACGTGAGAGAATCCTACACTTAATAGCTATTCTGAGTGTAATGAAAGAATTAAAGCAGAAGAGACTTGTAGCACATCAGTAAGGGTGAGGCAGCCTTTAGTTAGCCATTGAAAACATTCATAAATCAGAGTTCGTAGTTTGAAGGTGTCTTTGCTTATTAATCGGAGAAGGCAATGGCAACCCACTCCAGTATTCTTGCATGGAAAATCCCATGGACTGAGTAGCCTGGAAGGCTGCAGTCCATGGGGTCGCTGAGGGTCGGACACGACTGAGAGACTTCACTTTCACTTTTCACTTTCCTGCATTAGAGAAGGAAGTGGCAACCCACTCCAGTGTTCTTGCCTGGAGAATCTCAGGGATGGAGGAGCCTGGTGGGCTGCCGTCTATGGGGTCGCACAGAGTCGGACACGACTGAAGTGACTTAGCAGTAGCAGTTGCTTATTAATATCTTTCATAGATAGTAGGTTTGGTGTCTGATATTTAGCTATGATTTAATGATGTGCTCTTCAGTTTGACAGAGAATAGGTCAAGGAACTACTTGAGCATCATTTTTGGAATCTACTATAAAAAGCTTCCCTGGTGGCTCAGAGGTTAAAGCGTCTGCCTGGAATGCAGGAGACCCAGGTTCGATCCCTGAGTTGGGAAGATCCCCTGGAGAAGGAAATGGCAGCCCACTCCAGTACTCTTGCTTGGAGAATCCCATGGGGGAGGAGCCTGGTGGGCTACAGTCCATGGGGTCGCAAAGAGTCAGACATGACTGAGCAACTTCACTCACTCACTCATAAAAGCTTGATAGGAAAATTCAATTATTTAATTCCTCCTTTAACTGAGTATTAGAGGAAAATTTTTCTGTTGTTAATCTTGTATGTTTCATCAAATAGGAGACTGTTTCCTATCTTTTTGCTGATAGATTTTCCTGTCATTTTGCCATAGCTGATAGATTTCAGAGCCTAACCAGTGTTTATCTCAGATACCTGTTTAGTCTTCTGTACCTTTTTGATTTTTAATTGCAGGATTTATACTATGTTTCATTTTATCAGTTGGCAGAATTGCCTATGGAAATAGACTTAGTTGACATTATAAAATACTCTTTTTTTAAGATGGTGTTATGAGTCTTCATGTCATAGTCAAGAAAAGATTTACATGTCCTTTCTGTGGTTCTTCCATATTTTTTCATTTGCCCACCCTTCCCTCAGAGGGAAGAGTAAATGAAGAAGATGGTTATAGGAAACTAATAACAGAAAAAATGAAGCCAGCCATAAGATTAGTTCACAAAGTATATACCATAGCATCACAAATCTGACTGAATTTCTCATTAACCAGTACTAAGAAGAGCAAAGTTACCTACATGATTCACTTAAGTCCATAAGGTAAAAACAAAGTAGTTGTTCAGGGAAGCACAGCTAATCCCAGTACTAATTTTTTAGTATCTCCTGGGTCTTTATAAGAAGATTATTTTGTGATAAAAGTAGGCACCTAGGGTGAGACAGTACAGTTACTTTTAGGATCAACTGTGTAGATGTAAGAAGTATCATTTGCTTTCACAAAACTTAAATGTTAGTTAGGAGTTCTTAGTCTCCTTGGGGTTATAGACTTTGTAATATTTTTATGTAGTTTTATCATGAATTTGCTAACATGTAAATTCTGAACTCAAGAGATTTCCGATCCAGCAAGTCTGTAATAGGTTTTATAAATATTTGTGAAATTACCACTCTAGGTGATCCTGGTGTAGATTTTTGTTAGACCGTATGTTTAAAAACTGCTTCTGAAATATAATTTCAGGGAGTTCGAAGATTCCATTCAGTGCATGGATCTTATCTGATACAAGGGAGCAACATTCTCAACAAATGTATAGTAAAATCAGTAGTGAAATTCATAAGGGTGTTTGGTGCTGCCATATTAGAAAAGTAATGATTTTTGTTGAAATTTATTGATTAAACCAAGTCATATTGGCATAGTTAACTTGAAAATGAAAAGTATTTATGACTAACACATATGGAGTGCCCCCCCATTTTAATAATGAATTTTTTTCCCTTAATATTGAACCACTTTCACATTACTGGAATAAACATGTATGATTATGAAGTATTATTTTTTTGATATGCCACTTAATTTAATTTACTAATATTTTTAAGAGTTTTGCATCTATATTTTTTAATTAGATTGGTCTAGAATGACCATTTCTTGTTCTTGTCTGGCAGTTTGGTATCAAGGTTTTAAAAGCGTTATAAAATGAGATGGGTATCTTTCTGTTTTTTTTTTCCTTCCTCAGCTATCAGAGTTTATTTGGATTTTCAATTAACTTTTTGTGAGAGTTAGGGCACAGTCTCTAAACACAAGACCACCCTCACTTCTGACACTAGCTGCAAATTTGGGAGGTTCCCAAAATACTGAGACTCAATAATTTGTTAGAGATATTCATAAATCTGTGAAAATACTCTGTAAGGTCTTACTGAAAACTGTTCTGCTGAGGTTATGGTTTATTAAGGGCCTTTTTTCAGCTAAAGGAAGAAACATATAGGTTGGTGTCCAGGAGGGTCCAAAACAGCTTCCCTTCTCCTCTCTGGTGTTGTCAGGTCTTCTCTCCTTCCCTCATTACATGCAGGGCATATACGTACTGCCAGCCAGAGAAGCTCACACAAACTTTGGTGTCCAAAATTTTTATTAAGGCTTCATCATGTAGGCATTGCTCATGTGGGTAATCTCTGTCTCCAGGTTGACCCCAAATCACAAATGACCCCAAATTGCAATGACCCCAAAATCTGATTGTTCGTATTTCTGGACTGACCAGCTCCCACCCTAAAACTATATGGGTTTACCAGTCCCCTCCCTAAATCATAGTGTTAGATTATCCAGTATGACTCAAGGCCCCCAGGGACTCTCTTATCACAACATTCCCAGGACTCAGGGATACTGCTTACTAGAAGCCAAGGGCAAAGGCCAGACATGCTCTTTGGAGAAGGCTAAATTCTTCACTGTACCCTTTCATTTAACTTTTTTTTTTTTCCTCTTATGGTGAGTTCTTCCTGTGATTCCTTATACCAGATTAAGTTATAGGGATTCCATTATGGAAATCTAATTCCTTTAAATTTCTCTGGTTGTCTCTTATGAGATAAAAATCACCCACTTCTGATTTAACTGCCCTTGAACTACTCTGTCCTTTTTTTTTTTTTTTTAGAATAAAGGTTCTCTTCAGTTTGAAGACAAATGGGATTTCATGCGTCCAATTGTTCTGAAGCTTTTACGCCAGGAATCTGTTACAAAACAGCAGTGGTTTGATCTGTTTTCGTAAGTAATTGATTCATTCTAACTTTTTGCTAACATAAAGGAAATTTTGGTGGCTGTATTCAAATGGAATATTGGCTCCAGATTGGACAGCTTACCTGTTTGAAGTAATTACTGGCATTGAAAGTGAAAATGTTAGTCACTCAGTGGAGTTCAACTCTTTGTGAGCTGTAGACTGTACCCCACCAGGCTCTTCTGTCCATGGATTTCCCAGGCAAGGATACTGGAGTGGGTTGCCATTTCCTTCTCCCGGGATCTTCCCGACCCAGGGATTGAACCTGTGTTTCCTGCCATGCAGGCAGATTCTTTACTGTCTGAGCCACCAGGGAAGCCCATTACTGGTATTGGGGTACGCCCAATCACTGAACCATTCCTAGGCTTCCCTGATAGCTCAGCTGGTAAAGAATTCACCTGCAATGCAGGAGACCCGGTTCAATTCCTAGTTCGGGAAGATCCCCTGGAGAAGGGAAAGGCTACCCACTCCAGTATTCTGGCCTGCAGAATTCCATGGATTGTATAGTCCATGGGGTTTTGAAGAGTTGGACTCAACTAAGCGACTTTCATTCATTAATATTTCATTGTATTTATGAACCACAATTTCTTTATTCATTCATCTGTCAGTGGACACATCTAGGTTGCTTCTGTTTCCTGGCTAATGTAAATAGTGCTGCTTTGAAGGTTGGGGTACATGTGTCTTTTTGAATTACTATTTTCTCAGGGTATATACCCAGAGTGGGGTGGCTGGGTCATTTGGTGGTGGTTTTATTTTTCCTAGTTTTTAAAGGAATCTCCATACTGTTTTTCATCATGGCTATATCAGTTTATATTCCCACAAACAATGTAAGAGGGTTTCCTTCTCTCCACATCCTCTCTAGCACTTACTCTTTGTAAATTTTTTTTTGATGATGGCCATTCTGACTTATATGAGATTGTAATTTAATTTGCATTTCTCTAATAATGAGAGATGTTGAGTATCTTTTCATGTATTTGTTGGCTATCTGTGTATCATCTTTGGAGAAATGTCTGTTTCGATCTTCCACTTGTTTTTTTTTGATTAGGTTGTTTGTTTTTCTGATGTTGGCTACGTGAACTACTTGTGTATTTTGGGGATTAAGCTTTTGACAGTTGCTTCTTTTTTGATTATTTTCTCCCATTCTGAGGGTTGTCTTTTCATCTTGTTTAAAGTTTCCTTTGCTGTGCAAAACCTTTTAAATTTAATTAGGTCCCATTTCTTTATTTTTGTTTTTATTTTCATTACTCTAGGAGGTAGATCAAAGAGGATCTTGCTGGGGTTTATGTCACAGAGTGTTTTGCCTGTATTTTCCTCTAAGAGTTTTATAGTTTCTGGCCTTACATTTAGGTCTTTAATCTATCTTGAGTTTATTTTTGTGTATGGTATTAAGACGTGTTCTAATTTCATTCTTTTACACATAGCTGTCCAGTTTTCCCAGCACTGCTTATTGAAATGGTTGTCTTTTCTCCATTGCCCTCTTTGTCAAAGATAAGGTGTCCATAGATGTGTGGGTTTATCTCTGGGCCTTGTATCTTATTCCATTGGTCTATATTTCTGTTTTTGTACCATAACCATACTATCTTGATTACTGCAGCTTTGTAGCATAGTCTGAAGTCAGGAAGGTTGATTTCTTCCAGTTTCATTTTTCTTTCTCAAGATTGCATTGGCTATTTAGGATCTTTGGTATTTCCATACAAATTGTAAAGTCTTTTGTTCTAGTTCTGTGAAAAATGCCATGGTAATTTGATAGGGATTGCACTGAATCTGTAGATTGCTTTAGGTAGTATAGTAATTTTCACAATATTGATTCATCCAGTCCAACTTTGTGTCCTCTTTTATTTGTTTCATCAGTGTTCTGTAGTTTTCTAAATACCGGTCTTTAATGTCTTTAGATAGGTTTACTCCTAGGTATTTTATTTTTGTTTCAGTGGTGAGTGGGATTGTTCCCTGCATTTCTCTTTCTGATTTTTCACTGTTAGTGTGTAGGAATGCAAGGGATTTCTGTGTATTGATTTTGTATCCTATGACTTTACTAAATTCACTGATGAGCTCCAGTAATTTTCTGAGTGTATCTTTAGTGTTTTCTATGTGTAGTATCATGTCATCTGCAGACAGTGAGAGTTTTAGGACTTCTTTTCCATTCTTGATTCCTTTTATTTCTTTCTCATCTCTGGTTGCCATGGCTAGGACTTCCAAAACTGTGTTGAAATAATAGTGGCAAGTGTTATCTTGTTCCTGATCTTAGAGGAAATGCTTTCAGTTTTTCTCCATTACGAAAAATGTTTGTTGTGGGTTTGTCATATATGACCTTTCTTATGTTGATAGGTTCCTTCTATGACCATTTTCCAGAGAGGTTGTCATCAGAAATCAGTGTTGAATTTTTTCAAAAGCCTTTTCTGCATCTATTGAGATTATCATATGATTTTTATCTTTTACTTTTTTAATGTGGTGTAACACCAAAAAAAGATGTCCTTTTCATCATAGGGGGCTGGAATGCAAAAGTAGGAAGTCAAGAGATACCTGAAGTAGCAGTCAAGTTTGGCCATGGAGTACAAAATGAAGCAGGGCAAAGGTTAACACTTCTGCCAAGAGAATACCCTGGTCATAGTATGCACCCTCTTCCAACAACACAAGAGACAACTATACCTGTGGACATGAGTTCAGTTCAGTCGCTCAGTCGTGTCCAACTCTTGGCGACCCCATGAATCACAGTACGCTAGGCCTCCCTGTCCATCACCAACTCCCGGAGTTCACTCAGACTCACGTCCGTCGAGTCCGTGATGCCATCCAACCATCTCATCCTCTGTCGTCCCCTTCTCCTCCTGCCCCCAGTCCCTCCCAGCATCACAGTCTTTTCCAATGAGTCAACTCTTCGCATGAGGTGGCCAAAGTACTGGAGTTTCAGCTTTAGCATCATTCCTTTCAAAGAAATCCCAGGGCTGATCTCCTTCAGAATGGACTGGTTGGATCTCCTTGCAGTCCAAGGGACTCTCAAGAGTCTTCTCCAACACCAAAGTTCAAAAGCATCAATTCTTCAGCACTCAGCCTTCTTCACAGTCCAGCTCTCACATCCATCCATGACCACAGGAAAAACCATAGCCTTGACTAGACGGACCTTAGTCAGCAAAGTAATTGTCTCTGCTTTTGAATATACTATCTAGGTTGGTCATAACTTTTCTTCCAAGGAGTAAGCGTCTTTTAATTCCATGGCTGCAGTCACCATCTGCAGTGATTTTGGAGCCCCCCAAAATAAAGTCTGACACTGTTTCCACTGTTTCCCCATCTATTTCCCATGAAGTGATGGGACCGGATGCCATGATCTTCATTTTCTGAATGTTGAGCTTTAAGCCAACTTTTTCACTCTCCTCTTGCACTTTCATCAAGAGGCTTTTTAGTTCCTCTTCACTTTCTGCCGTAAGGGTGGTGTCATCTGCATATCTGAGGTTATTGATATTTCTCCTGGCAATCTTGATTCCAGCTTGTGTTTCTTCCAGCCCAGCGTTTCTCATGATGTACTCTGCATATAAGTTAACCAGATGGTAAATACTGCAATCAGATGAATTATATTCTTTGTAACCAAAGTTGGAGAAACGCTATACAGTCAGCAAAAAAGAGACCTGGAGCTGACTCTGGTTCATATCATCACCTCCTTGTTGCAAAATTTAGACTTAAATTAAAAGTAGGGAAAACCACTAGGCCATTCATGTATGACCTAAATAAAATCCCTTATGATTATACAGTGGAAGTGACAAATAGATTCAAGGGATTAGATCTGATAAATGCCTGAAGAACCATGGACAGAAGTGTGTGACATTGTACAGGAGTTAGTGATCAAAACCATCCTCAAGAAAAAGAAATGCCGCAAGGCAAAATGGTTGTCTGAGGAGGCCTTACAAATAGCTGAGAAAAGAAGAAAAAGAAAGGCAAAGGAGAAAAGGAAAGATATACCCATGTGAATGCAGAGTTCCAAAGAATAGCAAGGAAAGATAAGATACCTTCTTAGGTGAACAATGCAAGGAATAGAGGAAAACAATGGGAGGAAAAGAGGAAGAATGGGAAGGACTAGTGATCTCTTCAAGAAAATTAGCGATACCAAGGGAACATTTCATGCAAAGATGGGCACAGTGAAGGACAGAAGAGGTGGCAAGAATACACAGAAGAACTATACAAAAAGGCCCTGGATAACCACAATGGTGTGATCACTCACCTAGAGCCAGACATCCTGGAATGTGAAGTCAAGTGGGGCTTCAGAAGCATTACTATGAACAAAGCTAGTGGAGGTGATGAAATTCCAGCTGAACTAGTTCAGATCCTTAAAGATAATGCTCTTAAAGTGCTGCACTCAATATGCCAGCAAATTTGGAAAATTCAGCAGTGGCCACAGGACTGAAACAGGTTAGTTTTCATTTCAGTCCCAAAGAAAGGCAATGCCAAAGAATGTTTGGACTACCGCATAATACCGCTCATTTCACATACTAGCAAGGTAATGCTCAAAATCCTTTAAGCTAGGCTTTAACAGTACATGAACTGAGAACTTGCAGGTGTGCAAGCTGGATTTAGAAAAGGCAGAGGAACCAGAGATCAAATTGCCAGCATCCACTGGATCATAGAGAAAGCAAGGGAATTTCAGAAAACATCTACTGTCTGCTTTGTTGATTATGCTAAAGCCTTTGTGTAGATCACAACAGACTGTGGAAAATTCTGAAAGAGATGGGAATACCAGACCACCTAACCTGCCTCCTGAGAAACCTGTATGCAGGCCAAGAAGCAGCAGTTAGAACCGGACGTGAACAATGGACTGGCTCAAAATTGGGAAATGAGTACTTCAAGGCTGTATATTGTCACCCTGATTATTTAATTTATATGTAGAGTACATTGTGTGAAATGTTTGGCTGGATGAATCACAAGCTGGAATCAAGACTGCTGGGAAAAAGATCAATAACCTCACATATGCAGATGACATCACCCTAATGGCAGAAGTAGAGAGGAACTAAAGAGCCTCTTGATGAACATGAAAAAGCTGGCTTAAAACGCAACATTTAGAAAACTAAGATCATGGCATTTGGTCCCATCACTTCATGACAAATAGATGGGATAAAATATGGAAATAGTGACAGACTTTATTTTCTTGGGCTCCAGAATCACTGTGTTCAGTGACTGCAGCCATAAAATTAAAAGATGCTTGGTCCTTGAAAGAAATGTTGTGATAAACCTAGATAGTGTATTAAAGAGCAGAGACATTACTTTGCTGACAAAGGTCTGTATAGTCAAAGGTATGTTTTTTCCTGTAGTTATGTGCACCGGTCGCAGCCGCCTGTGCTTAGTGCGCCAGTCGCGCACTAAGAGGAGCCACCCCACGTCTCAGGTCAGGGGTGACGGCCAAGAGGAGCCAACCTGCTCCCAAGGTCAGCGGCTGTGGCCGGGAGGGGCCACCCCACCTCCGAGGCCAGAGGCGGCGGCCGGGAGGAGCAACCCCACGTCCAAGGAGTGGTGCCTGCGTGAGCGCAGGAGGGACTAGATGAGTCATCCCACGTTGAAGGTCAGGAAGGGTGGCCGTGAGGAGATACCCCTCATCCAAAGTAAGGAGCAGCAGCTGCGCTCTGCTGGAGCAGCCGTGAAGAGATACCCCACGCCCAAGGTAAGAGAAACCCAAGTAAGATGGTAGGTGTTACAAGAGGGCATCAGAGGGCAGACACACTGAAACCATACTCACAGAAAACTAGTCAATCTAATCACACTAGGACCACAGCCTTGTCTAACTCAATGAAACTAAGCCATGCCCGTGGGGCAACCCAAGATGGGCGGGTCATGGTGGAGAGGTCTGACAGAATGTGGTCCACTAGAAAAGGGAATGGCAAACCACTTCAGTATTCTTGCCTTGAGAACCTCATGAACAGTATGAAAAGGCAAAATGATAGGATACTGAAAGAGGAACTCCCCAGGTCAGTAGGTGCCCAATATGCTACTGGAGATCAGTGGAGAAATAACTCCAGAAAGAATGAAGGGGTGGAGCTAAAGCAAAAACAATACCCAGTTGTGGATGTGAATGGTGATAGAAGCAAGGTCCAATGCTGTGAAGAGAAATATTGCATAGGAACCTGGAATGTCAGGTCCATGAATCAAGGCAAATTGGAAGTGGTCAAATGAGATGGCAAGAGTGAACGTCGACATTCTAGGAATCAGAGAACTAAAATGGACTGGAATGGGTGAATTTAACTCAGATGACCATTATATCTACTACTGCGGGCAGGAATCCCTCAGAAGTGGAGTAGCCATCATGGTCAACAAAAGAGTCTGAAATGCAGTACTTGGATGCAGTCTCAAAAATGACAGAATGATCTCTGTTCATCTCCAAGGCAAACCATTCAATATCACGGTAATCCAAGTCTATGCCCCAACCAGTAACACTGAAGAAGCTGAAGTTGAACGGTTCTATGAAGACCTACAAGACCTTTTAGAACTAACACCCAAAAAAGATGTCCTTTTCATTATAGGAGACTGGAATGCAAAAGTAGGAAGTCAAGAAACATCTGCAATAACAGGCAAATTTGGCCTTGGAATGCAGAATGAAGCAGGGCAAAGACTAATAGAGTTTTGCCAAGAAAATGCACTGGTCATAGCAAACACCCTCTTCCAACAACACAAGAGAAGACTCTACACATGGACATCACTAGATGGTCAACACCGAAATCAGATTGATTATATTCTTTGCAGCCAAAGGTGGAGAAGCTCTATACAGTCAACAAAAACAAGACCAGGAGCTGACTGTGGCTCAGATCATGAACTCGTTATTGCCAAATTCAGACTTAAATTGAAGAAAATAGGGAAAACCGCTAAACCATTCAGGTATGACCTAAATCAAATCCCTTGTGATTATACAGTGGAAGTGAGAAATAGATTTAAGGGCCTAGATCTGATAGATAGAGTGCCTGATGAACTATGGCATGAGGTTCAGAGTGCCTGATGAACTATGGAATGAGGTTCGTGACATTGTAGAGGAGACAGGGATCAAGACCATCCCCATGGAAAAAAAATGCAAAACAATATGGCTGTCTGGGGAGGCCTTACAAAGAGCTGTGAAAAGAAGAGAAGCGAAAAGCCAGGGAGAAAAGGAAAGATATAAGCATCTGAATGCAGAGTTCCAAAGAATAGCAAGAAGAGATAAGAAAGCCTTCTTCAGTGATCAATGCAAAGAAATAGAGAAAAAGAACAAAATGGGAAAGACTAGAGATGTCTTCAAGAAAATTAGAGATACCAAGGGAACATTTCATGCAAAGATGGGCTCAATAAAGGATAGAAATGTTATTGACCTAACAGAAGCAAAAGATATTAAGAAGAGGTGGCAAGAATACACAGAGTGAAGTGAAGTTGCTCAGTCGTGTCCGACTCTTTGCGGCCCCATGGACTGTAGCCTACCAGGCTCCTTTGTCCATGGGATTTTCCAAGCAATAGTACTGGAATGGATTGCCATTTCCTTCTCCAGGGAATCTTCCCGACCCAGGGATCAAACCCAGGTCTCCCGCATTGTAGATAGACGCTTTACCGTCTAAGCCACCAGGGAAGTCCTGTACAAAAGAGATCTTCACGACCCGGATAATCAAAATGGTGTGATCACTCATCTAGAGCCAGACATCCTGGAATGTGAAGTCAAGTGGGCCTTAGAAAGCATCACTACGAACAAAGCTAGTGGAGGTGATGGAATTCCAGTAGAGCTATTTCAAATCGTGAAAGATGATGCTGTTAAAGTACTGGACTCAATATGCCAAAAAATTTGGAAAACTCAGCAGTGGCCACAGAACTGGAAAATGTTAGTTTTCATTCCAATCCCAAAGAAAGGCAATGCCAAAGAATGCTCAAACTACAGCACAATTGGACTCATCTCACATGCTAGTAAAGTAATGCTCAAAATTCTCCAAGCCACGCTTCAGCAATATGTGAACCGTGAACTTCCAGATGTTCAAGCTGGTTTTAGAAAAGGCAGAGGAACCAGAGATCAAATCGCCAACATCCGCTGGATCATGGAAAAAGCAAGAGAGTTCCAGAAACACATCTATTTCTGCTTTATTGACTATGCCAAAGCCTTTGACTGTGTGGATCACAATAAACTGTGGACAATTCTGAGAGAGATGGGAATACCAGACCACCTGACCTGCCTCTTGAGAAATCTGTATGCAGGTCAGGAAGCAACAGTTAGAATTGGACATGGAACAACAGACTGGTTCCAAATAGGAAAAGGAGTACGTCAAGGCTGTATGTTGTCACCCTGCTAATTTAACTTATATGCAGAGTATATCTTGAGAAACGCTGGACTGGAAGAAACACAAGCTGGAATCAAGATTGCCAGGAGAAATATCAATAACCTCAGATATGCAGATGATGCCACCCTTATGGCAGAAAGTGAAGAGGAACTAAAAAGCCTATTGATGAAAGTGAAAGAGGAGACTGAAAAAGTTAGCTTAAAGCTCAACATTCAGAAAACGAAGATCATGGCATCTGGTCCCATCACTTAATGGGAAAGAGATGGGGAAACAGTGTCAGACTTTATCTTCTTGGGCTCCAAAATCACTGCAGATGGTGACTACAGCTATGAAATTAATAGACGCTTATTCCTTGGAAGAAAAGTTATGATCAACCTAGATAGTATATTCAAAAGTAGAGACAATTACTTTGCTGACTAAGCTCCGTCTAGTCAAGGCTATGGTTTTTCCTGTGGTCATGTATGGATGTGAGAGCTGGACTGTGAAGAAGGCTGAGCACCGAAGAATTGATGCTTTTGAACTGTGGTGTTGGAGAAGACTCTTGAGAGTCCCTTGGACTGCAAGGAGATCCAACCAGTCCATTCTAAAGGAGATCAGCCCTGGGATTTCTTTGGAATGATGCTAAAGCTGAAACTCCAGTACTTTGGCCACCTCATGCGAAGAGTTGACTCATTGGAAAAGACTGTGATGCTGGGAGGGATTGGGGGCAGCAGGAGAAGGGGACGACAGAGGATGAGATGGCTGGATGGCATCACGGACTCGATGGACGTGAGTTTGAGTGAACTCCGGGAGTTGGTGATGGACAGGGAGGCCTGGCGTGCTGCAATTCATGGGGTCGCAAAGAGTTGGACGCAACTGAACTGAACTGTGTATGGATGTGAGAGTGGGACCATAAAAAGTGCTGAATTGATGCTTTTAAACTGTGGTGCTGGAAGAAGACTCTTGGGACTCCCTTGGACAGCAAGGCGATGAAACTAGTTATTCCTAAAGAAAGATTCATTGGAAGGACTGATGCTGCCGCTCCAATACTTTGGCCTCCTAATGCAAAGAGCTGACTCATTGGGAAAAAAACCCTGATGCTGGGAAAGATTGAGAGCAGGAAAAGGGGATGACAGAGGATAAGATAGTTTAATGGCATCACTGACTCAGTGGTCATGAGTGTTAGCAAACTCCAGAAGATAGTGAAGGACAGGGAAGCTTGCGTGCTGCAGTCCATGTGGTCACAAAGAATTGGACATGACTGAGAGACTAAACAACAACAACCGATCACATTAATTTATTTATATTGAAGAATCCTTGCGTGCTTGGGATAAATCCCACTTGATCATGGTATGTGATCCTTTGGCATGTTATTGGATTCATTTGTTAGTGTTTTGTTGAGGATATTTGCATATGTACATATTTGCATCAGTGATACTGGCCCGTAATATTGTGTGTGTTGTAGACTAAAAAAAAAAAATATCAGCAACCTGACCATTGAGAATTAGGTTTTGTTAGGTGGGAATGTTAGGATGGTGGGAGACATCATCTCAAGGGACCCCAAGAGAGTTGACTCAGAGGAGGCAGAGGAGGAGCCAGGCTGTATATAAGTTTTCAGCATGGGGCAGGTAATCTGAATATTAAAAGATTACTGTTCATTAAGAGAAAACTGAATTTATCAGATGAAGAGATTTAGCGATATTCTATATATGGGAAAATACAAGTGTCTGGCTTGCTGAAATAATTTCTTTCATATGCATCTAGGTATTTGGGGCCAATCCTGCTTCCTTTATTGTTCACATACTAATTCCTTATTTATGGTAAGAAATAGCATACATGGTGGATGGCTGCCTCTCACATTCCCCCAGCCTCTTAGTTGCTCACAGGGGAGGAAGTAGCTGATAGCTTCCAAATAGCTGGCTTTGTTTCACCTGGGCTCAGAAATTGTATCTGGGAAAGGCTTGTGTACTGGTAGAGAGTAGAACAGGATGGCCTTGTAGAGTGAGTTTTGGAGTGTTCCTCCCCCTGCAGTGTTTTGAAAGAGTTTTAGAAAGATAGTTGTTATTTGTTTTCTAAACATTTAATGGAATTCACCTGTGAAGCCATCTGGCCCTGGACTTTTGTTGTTTGGGAAATTTTTTTGCTCACAGGTTTGATTTCAGTGCTGTGCCTATTTTCAGTTGGTCTGTACATATTTTCAGTTTCTTCTTGATTAAGTCTTAGAAGGATATACTTTTTAAGAGGCTGTCCATTTTATTGGTGTATACAGTGTTGCTCATAGTAGTCTCTTAATGATTCTTTGTATTTCTGCATTGCTTGTTGTAACATCTCCTGTTTCATTTCTAATTTTATTGATTTGAGTCTTTTCCCTTTTTTCTTGAGGAGGCTGGCTAATGGTTTGTCAGTTTTGTTTATCTTTTCAAAGAAGCAGGTTTTAGTTTTATTGATCTTTGCTGTTGTTTTCTTCAAAGGCATAAATTTACCTAGTTAAAATTAATTCCTCCTAACCATGACATTTATCTTAGAAAAACAGCTGTCTTTCTCCCTCAGTTTCTGTTGTTTGTTGTATTGTTTAGTCACTAAGTTGTGTCTGACTCTTTTGGGACCCCATGGTCTCATGCCTCTCAGGCAAAACCTTAGGAGTGGGTTGCCATTTCTTTCTCCAGGAAATCTTAACTACCCAGGTATGGAACCCACATCTCCTGCATTGGCGAGCGGATTCTTTACCCCTGAGCCACCAGGGAAGCCCTGCACACTTTTTACATGCCTGAGGCATAGAGTCAAGCAAAGCACAACTATGGCCATACAGTTCAATTTCACCTGAAAAATTTTCAGGGTTGAAGGTAGTGTCTTGATAGTCAGGTACACAGGAAAAGAAATACAGTTTCAGAGGATCCACATGGTACCCCTGAAAAGAAAGAGTTTGCATTTCTGGGTTCTCCAGGTAAGAATAAATTAGATATTGGATTGGCCAAAAATTTTCTCAGTTTTTAAAGTAAAAATTGTTGTTGTTCAATTGCTTAGTCATATCTAACTCTTTACGACCCCATGGACTGCAGCATGCCAGATTTCCCTGTCCTTTGCCGTCTCCCAGAGCTTGCTCAAACTCATGTCCATTGGGTCAGTGATCCCATCCAACCATTTTGTCCTCTGTCATCCCCTTCTTCTCCTACCGTTAGTCTTTCCTAGCATCAGGGTCTTTTCTAATGAGTCAGCTTTTCGCATCAGGTGGCCAAAGCATTGGAGCGTCAGCTTCAGCATCAGCCGTTCCAGTGAATATTCAGGACTGGTTTCCGTTAGGATTGACTGGTTGGACCTTCTTGCATTCCAAGGGATCCTCAAGAGTCTTCTCCAACACCTCAGTTCAAAAGCATCAATTTTCTTCAGTGCTCAGTCTTCTTTATGGTCCAGCTCTCACAACCATACATGACTACTGGAAAAAACCATAGCTTTGATTAGATGGACCTTTGTTGGCAAAGTAATGTCTCTGCTTTTTAATACACTGTCTGGGTTTGTCATAGCTTTTCTTCCAAGGAGCAAGCTTCATTAAACTTAATGTCTTCAGTTACCATCTGTAGTGATTTTGGAGCCCAAGAAAATAAAGTCTGTCACTGTTTCCATTTTTTCCCCCATCTATTTGCCATGAAGTGATGGGACCAGATGCCATGATTTTAGGTATTTGAATGTTGAATTTTAAGCCAGGTTTTTTCACTCTCCTTTTTCACTTTATCAAGAGACTCTTTAGTTCTTCTTCACTTTCTGCCATAAGAGTGATGTCATCTGCATATCTGAGATTACTGATATTTCTCCCAGCAATCTTGATTCCAGCTTGTGCTTCATCCAGCCTGGCATTTTGCATGGTGTACTCTACATGTAAGTTAAATAAGCAGGGTGACAATATACAGCCTTGAAGTACCCTTTTCCCAATTTTGAACCAGTTTATTGTTCCAAGTCCAGTTCTAACTGTTGCTCCTTGATCTGCATGCAGATATTTCAGGAAGCAGGTAAGGTGTTCTGGTATTCCCATCTCTTGAAGAATTTTCACAGTTTGTTGTGAGCCACACAGTCAAAAGCTTTAGTGTATCAATGAAGCAGAAAGTATATGTTTTTCTGGAATTCTCTTTCTTTTTCTATGATCTGACAGATGTTGGCTATTTGATCTCTGGTTCCTCTGCCTTTTCTAAATCCAGCTTGAACATCTGCAAGTTCTCAGTTCACGTACTGTTGTAACCTATCTTGAAGAATTTTGAGCATTACTTTGCTAGTGTGTTGAGATGAGTGCAACTGTGCGGTAGTTTGAACAGTCTTTGGCATTGCCTTTCTTTGGGATTGGAATGAAAACTGACCTTTTCCTGTAAAAATAAGAAAGGTATAAGTAAAAATAGAAGACATATTTTTCATTTCTGCCAAGAGCTTTATTGAACAGTGTAGTCATTGTTTTGTTCTACTGCCTTCTGCCATTTTTGGGGCAATATCATAATTTCCATCCTTTTTGAGCAAAGAACTTTTGCAGGTGCCTTTCACAGTCTCCTAGGGAATTGAAATTTTTTCCATCAGAATTTTGTAAAGACCAAAATAAATGCACTTCCAAAGGTGGTTTATCTGGTGTATATGGTGGATGAATCAGACAAGCTGTAACAGTTTTTGCCTGGGCATCAAAGGAACATGCGGTCTTGTGTCGTTCTGAGGGAAGATAATGCATCTTCTGTTGACTAACTAAGGGTACTTTAAGTTGAGTGCTGCTTTCAGTTGATTTTATTTGGATCAGTACTTGTTGGACTAATCATTTGTTTTTCTGGAAGGAGCTCATAAGACAGGATTCCCTCCCTTAGCAAACCACTTTGACGTGTTGGATCAGTCACAGCACTTTCTCCATATAATGCACAAGTCATTTTTTTCATTTCAGTTGTGTTTTTAACTTTCTTAAAATGATAAAGCATAGTATCCTGAAAATGTAGCTTTTTTCCTTCCATCTTCAATATTAAAATGGGTACATGAAAATTCACCAGTTTTGGTGACATTTTTAAAAAATCCTTGCTGATATGACAGCTGTCACAAAATTGTTTCAAATGAAGTTAAAGACAACTAAGCACTACTCAAGCCATCTTACAGAAAAAAATGGAATGAATATTTTGGCCAACTCGATAGTGTAAGCTAACAGGCCCCTCAGTATGTCATCCCATGGGGCCATTCACTTTAGCATTTTAAGTTTAGTCCTTTTAATTTAGTTCATGACTTGCTTTCAGATGGACTGCCTGAAGGCAAATAGTTCCAATCAGTTTCTTTATCCATGACACCATCTCATTGGCTTCATAGTGTGGACGTCGTTTAGAGGTGTTCATTGTGGAAGGTGTAGGAATTGGGGCTGCTTCCTGCTATCTCAGAGCACTGGTAGGTGTGATTGAAACATGGTATTCAGTTTGAATTGAAAGGACTCACAGCAGTGTAGGAAGCCAACCCCCAGAGTTTTCCTTCAGGAAGAAGGAAAAGCTTTCAAGAATACTTATGAAAAGCAAATATCAATGTCTTCCTCTCTGTACTTCACCAGGTCCTGTGTTTTATTTTTTTCTGCCTTGTAGAATCTGTGTGTCCCATTCAGCAATGAAAACTTTTAATTTTTCTCCCAGTCACCCAGACTTGGAGGATGAACAGAAACACTTTTACCAAAAAAAAAAAAATTTTTTATACAACTTAACTAGAAAGATGTGTGATTTGGGATTAGTCTGGATGAAATCCCCAAATTTTCAAAAATTTTCAAAATAAGTTTATGTCACCTCCTACACGTTTTTTGTCCTGGTTATTTACCTAGTGCAGTGTGTGTATTATGCTGGCTAAGGTACTTCAGTTGTGTCCAGATTCTCTGAAACTCAGTGACTGAAGCCTGCCAGGTTTCTCTGTCCATGGGATTCTCTAGGCAAGAATACTGGAGTGGGTTGTCATTTCCTTCTCCAAGGGGATCTTCCTGACCCAGGGATCAAACCCGTGTCTCTTACATCTCCTGCATTGGCAGGTGTGTTCTTTACCACTAGTGCTACCTGGGGAAAGATCAGTTCCTTTCTGGAGATAGCTATGGTTAAAAATGAAGCTGCCTTAATACATATGTGTGTGCAAGGAATGGTAAGGTGAATGTGAGGGAAATAAAATCAAGTTATTTCTTCATTCTTGAAAGCTGCAGCTAATCCAGAAAGCTGGATACAAGTCCATAGCAGTGAGACTTCCCTGAAAGGGAATCGTGACTCCAGTCTGTAACAAGTGAGTAGAGGGCATTCTCCCAACTTAGAACTTTTGGCAATAGTCATAAGTTAGGCCTGTGTAACTGACAGCTTGGTGAAGATGGCCCTGTCAGAGAATGAGCCCTTTCCTGTGGGCATCTGCAAGTGATTCAGATGGTCCAGCCAGAATCCATGATGTTTTCAATTTATGGCTTCAGAGAGGGTGTCTTAAATCTTCTACAGTCCTTAAGTCAAAGTCCTGTTCACTGATCATATGCTTGCTTTAGTTTAGCACAGCTTGTGTTGAGGTTTAAATAGCCAGTATCAGACTATTGTCAGTTTTAGCTTAGACTCAGATCCAAGTAGTTAGGATTTGTGAATTCAGGATTCTGAAAAAGCCAGTGACTTTTCTTCAGCAGTGGCTGAGCCAAGATGCGGCAGAGCAGATAGTTATGTTCTAAGTCCAAGTGACAAGCAAGACTTTTCTAATCCCTTTTCATTTTCTTAGTCTCAGAGTTCAAATTAATCACTCAAAAATAATGCATATCACGCTAGAAAATCATCAGCCTTTCAGGCTTAGATATCTGACTTAACAAGAGCTCAGTAGCAACTAAAAACTGCTTTTTAAAACTCCAAAGGTATATTTCTGCTTGGAGATTTCCTTTGTTTACATGTTGTCTCCCTTTTCTCTGAGATGGCAATAAATAAAAATAATACTGGTTTGGCCAGAAGTTCATTTGGTTTTTCTATAAGATGATTCTCAGTTCAGTCAGTTCAGTTGCTCAGTCATGTCCGACTCCTTGCGACCCCATGAATCGCAGCACGCCAGGCCTCCCTGTCCATCACCAACTCCCGGAGTTCACTCAGACTCACATCCATCGAGTCCATGATGCCATCCAACCATCTCATCCTCTGTTGTCCCCTTCTCCTCCTGCCCTCAATCCCTCCCAGCATCACAGTCTTTTCCAATGAGTCAACTCTTCGCATGAGGTGGCCAAAGTACTGGAGTTTCAGCTTTAGCATCATTCCTTCCAAAGAAATCCCAGGGTTGATCTCCTTCAGAATGGACTGGTTGGATCTCCTTGCAGTCCAAGGGACTCTCAAGAGTCTTCTCCAACACCACAGTTCAAAAGCATCAATTCTTCAGCACTCAGCTTTCTTCACAGTCCAACTCTCATATCCATACATGACCACTGGAAAAACCATAGCCTTGACTAGACGGACCTTGTTGGCAAAGTAATGTCTCTGCTTTTCAATACGCTATCTAGGTTGGTCATAACTTTTCTTCCAAGGAGTAAGCGTCTTTTAATTTCATGGCTGCAGTCACCATCTGCAGTGATTTTGGAGCCCCCCAAAATAAAGTCTGACACTGTTTTTACTGTTTCCCCATCAATGTCCCATGAAGTGATGGGACCGGATGCCATGATCTTCGTTTTCTGAATGTTGAGCTTTAAGCCAACTTTTTCACTCTCCTCTTTCACTTTCATCAAGAGGCTTCACTTTCTGCCGTAAGGGTGGTGTCATCTGCATATCTGAGTTTATTGATATTTCTCCCGGCAATCTTGATTCCAGCTTGTGTTTCTTCCAGCTCTAGTAGTGCTTATTTAGTTGTCTTTAATGTCATTTGAAACAACTTTGTTAAGATTATATTATAACAGCTGTCATTATCAGTGTGCATTTTAAAACACACTTTCAAAATTGATGAATTTTTGTATATCCATTTTATTATCGAAGAAGAAAAAAAAGCAACATTTTGACATTGTGCTTTATTATTTCAAGAAATGTAAAAACACAACTGAAACCCTAAAAAGGATTTGTACGTTATATTGAGAAGGTGCTGTGACTGATCCAACATGTCAGAAGTGGCTGGCAAAGTTCCGTGCTGGAGATTTCTCACTGGATGATGGTCCATGCTTGGGTAGGCCAATTGAAGTTGATAGTACTCAAATCAAGACATGAATTGAGAACAGTCATGCTGTATGATGACGGAGATAGCTGCTGTACTCAGAATACCGAAATGAAGTATTGAAAAACATTTGCACCAGCTTGGTTTATGTTAATGACTTTGATGTTTGGGTTCTGCATAAGTTAAGCAAAAAATACTTTTTTTTTTAACCGTATTTCCACATGCAATTCTCTACTTAAATGTAAAAAAAATGTTCCATTTTTTAAAACAAACTGTGATGGGCAATGAAAAGTAAATAGTGTACAATAATGTGGAATGGAAGAGGTCGTGGGGCAAAAGAAATAAACTACAACCAACCACACCAGAGGCAGATCTTCATCCAAAAGGTGATTTTGTATATATGGTGAGATTGGAAGGGAGTCCTCTGTTATGAGCTCCTTCAGGAAAACCAAATAATTTATTTCCAACAGATATTGCTCCCAGTGAGACTAAAAAGCAGCACTTTATGAAAAGCATTCAAAATTAGTCAACAGAGAAGTAATAATCTTCCATCAGGATAATGCAAGACAGCATCCTTGATGACTGAACAAAAATTGTTACAGCTTGGCTGAAAAGTTCAGCTTCATCTGCTGTATTCATCAGACATTGCACCTGTGGATGTCCATTTATTTTGTTGTTTTAGGTTTTTTTTCTGCTGTGCCACTTAGCTTGTGGGATCTTAGTTTCTTGACCGGGGATTGAACCCTGGCCCTCTGCAGTTAATGTGAAATCCTAACAAGTAGATTGCCAGGAAACACTGTGTTTTGGTCTTTACAAAATTCTCTTAATGGAAAATATTTCAATTCTCTGAAAGACTGTAAAAGGCACCTGCAGCAATTCTTTGCTCAAAAGATAAAAAGTTTTAGGAAGGTGGAGTTATGAAGTTGCCTGAAAAGGGGCTGAAGATAGTGAAAGAAAACAGTGAATACAATATTCAGTCACATTCTTGGTAAAAATAAAAATTGCATTTTTCATTTTTACTTAAAAAAATTGAATGAACTTTTGGGCCAACCTAATAGTATCCATTATGGAGATTTATTTATTCTGTTTCTTATACTCAAACAGTTTAAGTTTCTAATCCACTCACCAGCAGTGAAAAGCAAGCAAGGTATGTCTCATCTAACTTTTTGTTTTGCAACTTTTCCTGATTGATATGATCTGTCTAGCATTTATGAGAGTGCAAGCATATAATACTTTATATTTTTATTTCTCATACCTACAGATGAACAAAATACAAAGGCATCTTTTAAACTTTCCCTGCCTCTTTTTTCTTATGGTATATTTATTCAAACTCCTAGTGATAAATTTAACATTTACAATATTAACATTACGGTTGTTGCAAGTTCCTGACTGGAAAGAAGGAGGCATGGAGGGGTTGCTAAAGCAGCAGTAGTTAGGCTGAAGAAACAGCTGAAATAGTTTCCTTTCCTTTTGTTATCTAAAGCCTTCTCCAGCCCTGAGACCTAATATAACTTTTAATTTCTCATGCTTGGAAGAGAGACCAACACGAGCGTTTAACAATTTTGGTCCAGCCAAAGCTTACCTTTGAGAACTTTGGACCTTTTCTCCTGCAGTTCAGAGGTGAGAACAGAAACCAGAGGTATCACCTGTACTGTACTTTTTCTCTTCTCACTTCAGTCATCATGCCCAAAGCAGATTGAAGATTGAATGAGCCAACTCTTAGAGTTAGGTCTGTCATTTTCAAATTTCATAGGTAACTTTTACCTCTCTCAGCAGATAGCAACTCAGCTGCTGATTCATCGTGGGTGATTTCATAGCCATGCAAGTAGCAAAGTTTCATCATCCTACCACTTCATCCTTCCTTTGCTTTTACCATGTTTAATGAATCCCACTTCTGACATCAGCCCTGTCAGTGGTCTTTAAGACCACTCCCAGGTTCAGTGATTGTTAGGAAGACTCACAGGACTCAGCATATAGTTGTGTTCATGCTATCAGTTATACAGTAAATGCTACAAAGCAAAGTGCAACAAAGGTCCCTTTGCTAAAGGCCAGGAGAAACCAGATACAAGTTTCCAAGCATCTTCTTCCAGTGGAACATACCCACTTAATTCCTATAGCGACTAATTGTGACAACACATACGAAATGCTGTCTACCAGGGCAGCTTCTTAAAAATCACTGCCCAGGGCTTTTAATAGAGATGGTTACAAAGGCAGGTTCTGCCTAAGGTGAACCAAAATTCTAGACTCCTAGACAAAAAGCAAGTGTTTGACAAAAATAAAATTTTTATGTAGCAGTTTAGGCACAGTGAGTGATTTTTTTCAGGAAGTGGTAAGAGCTCTTGCAAAACTCAGGTCCTGCCAGTCAAGAACTAATCTTGCAACCATGTCTTCCTAAGGATAGTAGTTTCACACCTGGTATAATGTGTGTATGTGTGTTTGTGCGTGCGTGCACACACTAGTAAAATACTATATCAGTGAGTTGTAGACGTGTGACTGAATAATCTATACACATTAAGCTGTTCTCATTTTTTTTCTTTCTCTCATGAGAAAATAATCTAATCTTAAATAACATAGAACTCCTTGCATTATATTAACGTATATCCATGATTTGGCCTTTTGAAAAGTTAGAATTTAGTAAGAAGCAGCTAAGACATTTAAAAACTTCATAGCATTCCTGTATATGTGTATTTTTCTTAAATTATTTAATCAAATTTTAATGAACAATATATTGAATGTGGTGGGTTTTTCTATTTTATTTTTGCCACTTTGTTTGATAATTTGATTTATCATGTAAAATAATGCTTGGTCTCTGTGCACTTCTGACTGGGAAAGTTAACATAGTGTGGTGGTGATTCCTGCATAAACTATACATCTCAGCAGAAATAGTACTTGCTATAGTTAGTGGCCTCAGCACATTGTTTCTAAAAATCCTTGATCTCCTTGGAGTTATCCAAGGCTGCTCAATATGTGTAATCTTTTTAGGTTAAAAGATTCCTGTAGGGGACTTCCCTGGTGGTCCAGTGGCTAAAACTCAGTGCTCCCAATGCAGGGAGCCTGGGGTTGATCCCTGGTCAGGGAACTAGATCCCACATGCCACAACTAAAGACCACGCATGCTGCAGGGAAGATCAAAGGTCCTATATGCCGTAACTAAGACCCCTTGCAGCCTCACAAATAATGAATATATATATTAAAAAAAAGATTCCTGTATATATTAACATGTCATCGCCAACTGTAAGACCTACATTAATTAAAACCTTTCCAAATTTTAGCCTATTTAGCCTTGTTAGTTAATAACCTTTAAGTTACTTATATCTTTCTAAATCTGAGGTACTAAAATAATATGCTTGTATTGGACTGCATTGACTGTTTTCTCATAACTTGAATCATTTTTCAGTAGAGGTGCTATTGGTATTCTGGGTCGTTATAAGAGATTGTTCTGCGTATTGTGACATGTATATCATCTCTGGCCTTCAGCCTCATAAACTCTAGTAGTGGATACTTTTTGTGTGTGCTTCTCCACACCCCTCATTTATTGGAACAAAAAAAAAGCTCTTATTTCCAAGTGTCTGAGGGTACAGTACCATCCTCAGTTGAGAGCTGCTGCTTTAGATATATATTGTTTGGTTTGGCTCTGGTTTATGACATTGAGGCCAAAATTGAAAAATATATTATTTTTAATTTGTGAGACTTTATTTTTAATATTTTATTTTAAAATTCATCTTTAATTTCAAAATGTTTTTCTTGTTCCTAAGTTGGTTTTTATGATGATACCACTTTTTCCTGTTTTTTTCTCCTATCTCGTCTGCCTCATCCTAGTCATGTTAGCTGATTCATCCCTTTTGTGCCTCTTAAATGTTGGTTTTCTCCAGAGTTCTGCTTTTTTTACTCTTTTATCTGAGTTCTCATATCTATATAAGCAATCCAGATCATCTTCAAAGTTGAACTTCCATATCCATGTGGCCTGTTGTTTCCTGCATATGTCTGTCCGTTAAGTTCTGTAAGTACTCCAGATACAGAATGATGAAAATCTGTCATTTGTAGTCTGAAATAAAGAATTTGGAAGCTTCTGTCAACCTCCTGTTTTCTCTTTTTACTCCTTCATATTCATCTGATTACTAGATTTCATAGATTTTTATTATCTCTTGGCTTTCTTTCCATCCCATTTGTCTTTTCCCCCATCTCTTGCCTAAATGATTACAGTAGTCCCCTGCCTTCTTTGTTGTTTCTATTAGTTATCTACTGCCACAAAACAAATTACCCTGAAGTGTAGCAGCTTAAAATAACAAACATTTATTATCTCACAGTTTCTGAGAGTCAGGAATCTGATTGCAGCTTAATTGAGTTACTCTAACGCAGGATCTCTTACGAGGTTGCAGTCAAGCTCCAGGCAAAGATCTAGGCCTATATTCAGCTAGGAGTGGATGATCTTCTTCAAAGCTTACCCACATGAGTATTGTCAGGCCTCAGTTCTTCACTAGCTGCTCAGTTTCTCACTGTGTGGAACCCTCCATAAAGCTGCTTACTGTTGCACAGCTTACTTTCCCCAGAGCAGAAGTGTTCCCAAGACAGAAGTCATGGTGGTTTTTCTTGGCTCTGCTGGGTCTTCATTGCTACTCGGTTTTTCACTCTAGCTGCAGTGAGTGGGCTTCTCATCGTGGTGGCTTCTCCTTCAGCGGCACATGGGCACCAAGGCACTGGGCTTCAGTAGTTGCGGCTCTTGGGCTCCAGAGCAGGGGCTCAGTAGGTGTGGCACTCTGGCTTAGTTGCTTCCTGTCATGTGGAATCTTCCTGGACAGGGATCAGACCGGTGTCCTCTGCATCGTAGGGCAGACTCTTAACCACTGAACCACCAGGGAAGCCCATTTTATAAATCTTGGATATTACAAACCATCATCTTTCTCTCTCACTCACTCTCTTTTAATTATAGTTGATCTAAATGTTGTGCTAGTTTCAGATGTATAGCACAGTGAATCAGTTATATGAATACATATATCCACTCCTTTTTTTCTTTTCAGTTCTTTTCCCATATAGGCAATTACAGAATATTGAGTAGAATTCCCTATACTACACAGCAGGTTCTTTAGACCATCATATTTTTTGTATGCTGTTGATCACACAGACAAATGCTTGTACACTGCTGGAGGGAACTTATATGTGGGTACAGATACCAACCAGGAGACAGGGATCATTGGGGGCCATCCTCAAGACTCTACCTCACAGTAAGTAGATGATGAAAGGTTTACAAGATAGCTCAAAAAACATTCTAGTTTATATCACTAGAGAGAAGTAAAATGAGAAGAGACAACTTTGAAAATGAAATAGTCACAATAAAGAAGTTCAGTCACTCAGTCATGTCCAACTCTTTGCGACCCCATGAATTGCAGCACGACAGGCCTCCCTGTCCATCACCAACTCCCAGAGTTCACTCAGACTCATGTTCATCGAGTCCGTGATGCCATCCAGCCATCTCATCCTCTGTCGTCCTCTTCTCCTCCTGCCCCCAATCTTTCCCAGCATCAGAGTCTTTTCCAATGAGTAACCTCTTCGCATGAGGTGGCCAAAGTACTGGAGTTTCAGCTTTAGCATCATTCCTTCCAAAGAAATCCCAGGGCTGATCTCCTTTAGAATGGACTGGTTGGATCTCCTTGCAGTCCAAGAGACTCTCAAGAGTCTTCTCCAACACCACAGTTCAAAAGCATCAATTCTTTGGTGCTCAGCCTTCTTCACAGTCCAACTCTCACATCCATACATGACCACTGGAAAATCCATAGCCTTGACTAGATGGACCTTAGTCAGCAAAGTAATGTCTCTGCTTTTGAATATGCTATTTAGGTTGGTCATAACTTTTCTTCCAAGGAGTAAGAGTCTTTTAATTTCATGGCTGCAGTCACCATCTGCAGTGATTTTGGAGCCCCCGCAAATAAAGTCTGACACTGTTTCCACTGTTTCCCCATCTCTTTCCCATGAAGTGATGGGACCAGATGCCATGATCTTCATTTTCTGAATGTTGAGCTTTAAGCCAACTTTTTCACTCTCCTCTTGCACTTTCATCAAGAGGCTTTTTAGTTTCTCTTCACTTTCTGCCATAAGGGTGGTATCATCTGCATATCTGAGGTTATTGATATTTCTCCTGGCAATCTTCATTCCAGCTTGTGTTTCTTCCAGTCCAGCATTTCTCATGATGTACTCTGCATATAAGTTAAATAAGCAGGGTGACAATATACAGTGACATACTCCTTTTCCTATTTGGAACCAGTCTGTTGTTCCATGTCCAGTTCTAACTGTTGCTTCCTGACCTGCATACAGATTTCTCAAGAGGCAGGTCAGGTGGTCTGGTATTCCCATCTCTTTCAGAATTGTCCACAGTTTATTGTGATCCACACAGTCAAAGGCTTTGGCATAGTCAATAAAGCAGAAATAGATGTTTTTCTGGAACTCTCTTGCTTTTGCCATGATCCAGAGGATGTGGCAATTTGATCTCTGGTTCCTCTACCTTTTCTAAAGCCAGCTTGAACATCAGGGAGTTCACAGTTCACGTACTGCTGAAGCCTGGCTTGGAGAATTTTAAGCATTACTTTACTAGCATGTGAGATGAGTGCCATTGTGCGGTAGTTTGAGCATTCTTTGGCATTGCCTTTCTTTGGGATTGGAATGAAAACTGACCTTTTCCAGTCCAGTGGCCACTGCTGAGTTTTCCAAATTTGCTGGCATATTGAGTGTAGCACTTTCACAGCATCATCTTTCAGGATTTGAAACAGCTCAACTGGAATGAGGTTCGTGACATTGTATAGGAGACAGGGATCAAGACCATCCCCATGGAAAAGAAATGCAAAAAACAAAATGGCTATCTGGGGAGGCCTTACAAATAGCTGTGAAGAGAGGCGAAAAACAAAGGAGAAGAGGAAAGATATAAGTATCTGAATGCAGAGTTCCAAAGAATAGCAAGAAGAGATAAGAAAGCCTTCTTCAGCGATCAATGCAAAGAAATAGAGGAAAACAACAGAATGGGAAAGACTAGAGATCTCTTCAAGAAAATCAGAGATACCAAGGGAACATTTCATGCAAAGATGGGCTCAATAAAGGACAGAAATGGTCTGGACCTAACAGAAGCAGAAGATATTAAGAAGAGGTGGCAAGAATACACGGAAGAACTGTACAAAAAAGATCTTCATGACCCAGATAATCATGATGATGTGATCACTAATCTAGAGCCAGACATCTTGGAATGTGAAGTCAAGTGGGCCTTAGAAAGCATCACTACGAACAAAGCTAGTGGAGGTGATGGAATTCCAGTTGAGCTGTTTCAAATCCTGAAAGATGATGCTGTGAAAGTCCTGCACTCAACATGCCAGCAAATTTGGAAAGATAAAGAAGAGATCTTTATAATAAAAAATAAAAGTTAATTAATTTAAAAATACCGAATTAGTAGAAAAATAAAAGAGTTCTCTTTGAATGTAGACCAGAGTGTGGAAAATTAAATAAAAATAAAGAAATACGAGAATATCTTTAGAATTTGGCTAACTTACACTTAAAAGAGAAGGAGAAAGAAAGAGAAGAAAATGGGAGCCCACTCCAGTATTCTGGCCCGGGAAATTCCATGGACATAGGAGCCTGGCAGGCTACAGTCCCATGGGATAGCAGGAGTCAGACACAACTTAGCAACTAAGCCGCCACATACTTAAAAGAGGTTCCAGAAGGAGAGGATAGAGATAGTAGAGGCGAGGATATAGTCCCAAAGGATAAGAGGAAATTTCCTGGGGCTGAAGTCTTGTATCTCCCTACCTAGCCCTACAGATCTCCCTCCTCTTCTTATTTTTTTTCTCCTGTTTCTTCTTCTGTCTTTTTGACTTTTATATATATATATATATATATACACACACACACACACATATGTACACACACACGTATTTAAACAGCTTTACAGTGCTGTGTTAGTTTCTGCTATACAGCAAAGTGCATCAGCCACACATATACATGGTGGTTTGTGGTCTTTTGTGGTTTCCTTCCCTTTTAGGTCACCACAGAGCACTGAGTAGAGTTTCTGGTGCTGTACAATTGGTTCTCATTAGTTATTTACTTTATAAGTAGTGTAAATATTGCCAATCGCAATCTCCCAATTCATCCCACTCCCCATCTTCATATTGAAAGTGCTAAACAAATCATGCTTACACATGCCTTTAATTTCAGATTTCCAAGGATAAAGAAAATAATCCAGTTCTTAGGGGAAAAAAAACAGTTAACCTTTCAAGCAAAACCGACTGTGCACTTCGTTGGCCAAATTGAAAGCAGGAGGTTGACACATTTTTCTTTAAATATTTAAAAGGAAATTACTTTGAACTTAATGTTCTTTACCTAGTCGAGTTTTCAGTCATGTTCAAGGCAAGATGAAAATATTTTCAGACAACGAAATATTTAGAAGATTTAAGGATTCTGCAGAAATGGAACCCTTTTCTCTGCTATTATCAACACTGGCCATAAAAGAAACTGGGCTTTACTACCTTAAATTGAAGGAGGTGCTCTTGAACTAGGAATCCTGACCATGAAAGTGAAAGTTGCTCACTTGTGTCCTACTCTTTGTGACCCCACAGACTATTCAGTCCATGGAATTCTCCAGGCCAGAATACTGGAGTGGGTAGCCTTTCCCTTTTCCAGGGGATCTTCCCAACCCAGGGAGCGAACCTAGGTCTCCCGCATTGCAGGCGGATTCTTTACCAGCTGAGCCACAAGGGAAGCCCAAGAATACTGGAGTGAGTAGCTTATCCCTTTTCCAGGGGATCTTCCTGACCCAGGAATCAAACTGGGGTCTCCTGCACTGCAGGGGGATTCTTTACCAGCTGAGCCACAAGGGAAGCCAAAGAATATTGGAGTGGGTAGCCTATCCCTTCTCCAGCAGATCTTCCCGACCCAGGAATCAACTGGGGTCTCCTGCATTGCAGGTGGATTCTTTACCA